>NW_019154092.1:14009986-14180881 GCF_002288905.1 Enhydra lutris kenyoni
CATAAGACCTGAATATCTCTCTCTCCAAAGAAGACACAGATAGCCAAGAGTTATAGGAAAAGACGTTCAACATCATTCATCATCAAGGAAATGCAAAATCAAAACCACAAGAAGGTATCACTCACTCTACACTTGTCAGAATGACTAAAATAAAAAACACAAGTTATAACAAGTGCTGCCGAGTATATGGAGAAAAAGGAATCCTCGTGCACAGTCAGTGAGAATGTAAATTGGTGCAGCCATTGCAAAAAACCAGTATGACAATTCCTCAAAACATTAAAGAAATACTATATGATCCCATAATTCCATTACTGGGTATTTACCCAAAAAAAAGAAACACTAATTTGAAAAAATACGCACCCTATGTTTACTGCAAAATTATTTACTATAGCCAGGATATGGAAGCAACCTAAGTATCCATCAATAGACAAATGACAAGGAAAATCTGGTGTATATACAACAGCTATATGACACAGCTATAAAAAAGGATGAGATTGTGCCATTTGAGACATGGATGGCCCTGGAGAGTTTAATACTAAGTGAAATAAGTCAGACTGAGAAAGAAAAATATCATATGATCACACTCATAAATAGAACCTAAAAAAAAAAAAAAAAACCACAAACCCCCAACCAAATGAATAAACAAAAAGCAGAATCAGGGGTCTGAGTGGCTTAGTTGGTTAGGTGTCTGACTCTTGATTTCACCTCAGGTTGTGATCTCAGGGTCATGAGATTGAGCCTCACGCTTAATGCATGAATGTGGAACCTGCTTAAGATTCTCGGGGCGCGTGGGTGCCTCAGTGGGTTAAGCCTCTGCCTTCGGCTCAGGTCATGATCCCAGGGTCCTGGGATTGAGCCCCACATCAGGCTCACTGCTCAGCAGGGAGCCTGTTTCTCCCTGTCTCTCTGGCGACTTCTGCCTACTTGTGATTTCTCTGTCAAATAAATAAATAAAAAATCTTAAAAAAAAAAAAAAAGATTCTCTCCCTCTCCCTCTGCACCCCCACCCCTCTGTTTATCTGTGCACTCTAAAAAAAATTTTTAAATAAAATACCATACTGATCAAATCATATGATCAATTCTGGGAGGTGATATTCAAATTGTTTGTTAAAAGAAACTTATTGTCTTTGAATAAGATCTAGGATGGGCGCCTGGGTGGCTCAGTGGGTTAAAGCCTCTGCCTTCGGCTCAGGTCATGATCTCAGGGTCCTGGGATCGAGCCCTGCATCGGGATCTCTGCTCGGCAGGGAGCCTGCTTCCTCCTATCTCTCTCTGCCTGCCTCTCTGCCTCCTTGTGATCTCTCTCTCTCTGTCAAATAAATAAATAAAATCTTTAAAAAAAAAAAAAAAAAGATCTAGGTTAATTCCTGTTCAGCAAGATGAGAAAACAAGTTATATTTACTTAACTACCATTCTAGCCACCTCTTGGTTTTAATTAATTCTTGGATGCTTTTAGCTCTATTTTAATTTTGCATCTCCTGCAGTCCATATATTAATTTGTTACTTGATCCCTTTTTTAGGTTGAGTATCTTACTCTATCCCACTTTTAAACTTGCAATCCTTTCTGTGTAAGAATTTTTAGTTCAACTTTCTCCTTTAGCCCTCCATAGTTGATTCTCAAATCACAAATATTCTAGTATTTTGACTCTAGTTTATGCTGTTCTAATCTTCTTATCTTTTTATCTTTTAAACCATGTTTTATTCTTTATCATAATCATGGATTATGATAAAAATCATGGATTTTTTTTTTTTTTAATAATGCAAGAAGCAGAAGTTACACTTTTCAGAAAGGCTTTTCTTCCCTCACTCTAGCTGTGTTATCCCTTTAATGGATTCCCAGCTCAGTTAAGGGTTGACTTTCTTCAATATTGGAGAATTCTCTGAAGACCACAAAAATCACATTAATGATTACACATTTAACAAAAGAGTAGAATTTAGTATTTTATTGCCAATAAAGAGGTGCATGTTTTAAAATCTTTGTAACCCAACAAACATATAACTACTAAATTTGAGGCAAAATATGTCAATTGCTGATCACATGCTTAGAGAATGGCAAAAAGAAAGTTAAATACAGGTGGAATCTCTCCACTCAGTTTCTTCTCAACCTTGATAAGAAGCCAGAATGTGGAAACCTAACCATGAGAAAGCAAGGAATCAGTTCAGAAGCTGGGTTCCTAGCACCACTTTTAAACCACTCAACTTCACATCTGTTGATACAACAGAGGTGCCTTTAAAATGGCTTGCCTCCCTTTCCAAGAAGGATCAGGATTATGGCTCTATCAATCCTCCAGTCCCTCATTATAGAAGGAAAAACTAAACTAGCTAGGGCAAGGAACATTTCAAGTAAGAGTTCAAAATAAGGTCAACTAAAATTCTTTTAAAATACTGGATCCAATATATGGAAACTCCAGATGGCTATAGAATAAAATAGTACAAAGAAATAATTTCTACCTCCTGTCCCACATAGCAACTCTCTACAAATTTAGTTAATTGGGATCCCCTTATATAAGGCTCTGTAAATGTTGGCCTTCCAGAAAAATGGGAAGGTTCTGTCTCTAACTGACTCACAGAAAACTGAATTTTTTAAACTTTATTTTGTCACACAAGATTTGAGTTTTTTCTCTATGGATGTGAAGAAAAAAAGTACAGTTAGTTCTGCTACATTGCTTGGTTTGAAAATGCAAATTTGTTCCAATGCTCTTAAAATATTAGGAAACAGTTTGAGTACGAAGCAAATTTTACATTTCCTAATGCATACTATCATCCATGAAAACAACAGGTGAACACAGAAAACTGTACCCAGCTAAACCAATCCATGGAAATAAACAAACCAAAAGAGAATTCCAATCATTGGCATTTTGTTAAGTGTCAAAATCATTTTTCTAAGTATGAATTTGTTGCATACGAATCATTCATGTTTCAAACTAAAGCATGAAACGAATTCTTATTTAGGCTGGAATTTTAAATAACAATATTATTCTTCTGTGATAAGCTGCTTCTTAGAAGCTACCCTACAATACTTCTTGTTCAGAGTTTTACAATCAATCATAAAATAACCAAAATTCTTCAAATAACTAATCTGAGATACTTACTTTAATTTTATCTGCTAAAGTTGATGTTATATGAATTTCTCTTTCTCCTTCATCATACATTTGAAAAATAAGATTATGCATAATATCGCCTGCTATCCAATTAACCTCATCCTGATGTTTGATCTGGATTGCCTTTTGTCCTTCCACACTGAATATCTGTAATCTTGCAACATGGCTACTAGGAAGCAACTTAATAGTCTTCTCCACGGGTACCACATCTTTACAACTCTAGGAAAAGAGAAAAAGACAAAAATACATTGAATGACATCTGCACTTTTTGAAAATATATTTTTGGGCTTTAATGGTGAGTCTTCTACATTGCTTAAGGATTGATTTCCAATACTATGGAAGATCATCTTATACACTGTTAACGTTCATAGGTTTAGGCATTAAGAAGATACCACACTACTGATACCACACTATCAAGTTGTAAGCATAAGCCACAGACTTAAAGCAAAAAACTAGGGTATTTGGATTAAAAGGATTCTTTTCCTCTTCTTTGGAATCACATGACAGATTCAGTAACTAGCATCTATTAATAAGAATAAATATGTAAGAAATTAAGAATGTCCCATAAAATCAGAGACAAACAGTTGACATAAAGTACACAAACTGCTCTGAAAAAATACACTGGGGCAAGTGAAAAAGGCGGTTTATAGTGAAATGAGGATTGTACATGCCCTGAAGGCTGAGCTGACACATTAATAATTCATTATGGATATATCGATGTCCCACATGTCAATAAGGATGAGCTGGATTATGCTAAATTGATTTTAAAGGCACAAAAAAATTAAAACCACATTATTTCATAATTTAGGTTATAGTGCATTCTACAGGATACACAAAATTCAAAATAAGCCTAAAATATCTTCACATCTTATTTAGCCCATTTCTCCTTCCTCATCTAGTTGCAGTCATTCCTAAGCCCATCTACACGACTAATGACACATATAAAACTCCTACCTCATCGAATATCAGGTAAATAACCCACCCTCTATTATAAACATATTGCATTTACCTGATTCAAACTCAAGCTGCTGCCTTTGGATGAAAATTTTCCAATGCATATTATAAGATACACTCTGATATTGGTCCTAACTCATCTAGATTCTTGGTCTTCTTCCTGTCACCACTCTATAAAATTTACATAATTTCTAATGCTCACCACTCTTTGCTTCCAAACCCAGATTTCTCCCTAACTCTAAATCTTTCCTTTCTGAATCTTCCTGATCTTTTGCAAGGAAGTATGCTCAAAAACAAGTTGCCCATGTTTACTGAATTTAAAAAATACATAACAAAAGAAGTGCATAAGAGGGATCTGAAGGTTATCAATATAACCAGCTAGATATGAAGTGGAATGAAGAGTCATCTCATTCTAATGAAAAGAACAAAAGCTGTCTTTTATCCTTTTGAAGCTCAAGATACGTTAATTGATATATAATTAGTAGGAAGGCATCACTTAATCAACTGGTTAGGTTAGGTTATGCATTATCTACCAAATCAATAATGGAGAAATCACATTGAAATATTTTCCTTAAGTATTTGTTGTCCCATTTTGCAATCTTAGGAGATCAACTGCTCAGAACAAGGCTTGCCTTCCTCCAGGCTGGCTTCATCTTCCGCCATGATGTATTATCCAGGAGCAAGTATCTTACTAGTACATTACCATAGAAATCTCTTTATATGAAAATACTAACCACATATTTATTCTTCAAATTATACATATAAATTAAGGTTTATATGTCCCTCAGTGGTGGTTTACCAGACTTTCTAAGAAACAGTATAAACCATAAGAAACAAAAAAATAAAACTGACATATAGATGCCACATTTTTAAAAAAAGACTTTAGAGAGAGACACAGCATGAGCAGGAGGGGCAGAGAAAGAGAGAGAGAGAGAATCTCAAGCAGACTCCACACTGAGCGCAGAACCTGATGCAAGGCTTGATCTGTCAGCATCAAAATCTGAGCCAAAACCAAGAGCTGGACACTTAACCGAGCCACCCAGGTGCCCCTATAATAGGGTTAATTAAGAAAATTACTAATACATGGGGCGCCTGGGTGGCTCAGGGGGTTAGGCCTCTGCCTTCGGCTCAGGTCATGATCTCAGGGTCCTGGGATCGAGCCCCGCATCGGGCTCTCTGCTCGGCGGGGAGCCTGCTTCCCCCTCTCCCTCTGCCTGCCTCTCTGCCTCCTTGTGATCTCTCTCTCTCTCTCTCTCTCTGTGTCAAATAAATAAATAAAATCTTTAAAAAAAAAAAAAAAGAAAATTACTAATACCATATGTTACTATGCCATTTTATGTTGCTTTTGTTTCGTTTTAGCTAAAAGAATCAAAGATACCTCATTTTTTAAAAGTCAAACGTTACATAAAATACTATAAAGCTGTTACAAAATATTTGTATGAAAACAATATAATATCAATGAATAAAACAACTTACAGGTATTTCAATTTTTGCTTTAAGAGTCTGGTCTTTTTTAATGTTCTGTACTTGAATTGCAGCTCCTGTTAAAATACTGGTTCCAGAACTGCTGCAATCTACAACGTAGACTGGAAGGTTTGGAGCACCTAAAAACTTTTGAAAACATACAAAATAATTTAAGACTCCAATCAAATGTAACAAATTATTCAATAATTTGTTTAAATTTTCAAATAATCCACTACAACTACTACTTTTGGCTATAAACAGGAAAAGGTAAAACAGAATTCACCAATATTCTGGACAATTTCTGAATGAAGAGTAATTTTTTATGATTCTAAAATTTATGACCTCTAAAACAACTTCCTCAACCATTTTTTTTTTTTAACTTGACCTATTTCAGTTTTCCTTTTCTTTTTGTGCTTTTACTTACCACCTTCATTTGTCTACGCATCCTTAACCCTAAAAGACATTTCTATCATTCTATTCATAAATTAAATACTTCACCTCAATTGAGGAGAATGGGTCAAGAAAGGAGAGGAGGAATGTTTTGTCTATAAATTTTGCTATGAAACCTGGAATAGGTGATGCCTTTTGGCCAAAAAGTACAGAATGAAGTACCCAAAAGTTTCTCCACGAAATAATCGTTAAAGATTAAAATACACTACAAGTCTCCCTATAAAGTAGCTAAAAGAGATAGTTATGTCCATTTACTACCATGCTACTCAAAATAAAACCTACATTAAAAAAAAAAAAAAAACCTACATTTTATCTTACAATAGCTTACCTTACAATGAACAATCAATTTTGGCTGTGTTGTTATATTGTCTGATTCATCCAAAACTTCTACCTGAAACGGGAAAGCTGTTCCATTTTCTATAACCAGAATTTCAGAATCAGGTTTCACTTTCAATCGATGAGGGGGACCTACCAGAGAATTATATAATGAAATACAGATTCAAGTTTCTAAGACTGAAATATTGAAACAGGGAAAAAAAAAAAAAAGCCTTTAACATTTCAAGTTTTAGTATCTTAAAGCTAAGGGGAAAAAAAAAAAAGGAATACCCATGTTTTAACTATTTCTATCCCCAAAATGCAGATTCTATAAACAACCAGAGTTGTCTCAACTGTATAAAATGTTTGATGTCTTAACTTAGCTTTACCCAACAAGCTATGACATAATGGAATGGTAACTAATGCTAGAAAATCACCTAAAGGTGTAAAATCTTAAAAGAGATCCTGGAAAGAAGATTCAAAAAGCAAAGTTCTTAAAAATACTTTTTTTAAATTCACTTTAACTTTACACAATGACTGATTTCTCAAAATCATGTTAAGAAAAAACACAAATTTTGGGTAATAGTGTTCAAAGGATCAGTTCATATAATGATATAACCAGGTAATTTACTTGTTTGATTGCCCACAACTTTGATGTTATAAGCCCAAGTTTCCTTTAAGATTAATCAGAGTTCACACTTTTATAGCAAGTTGACTTGACGTGCTCTAAAAGCACTGATAATTTTAAATACAATTTTTGCTAAAAATTCACAAAGAACAGTTACTGAAAACACTTTACAGTAACATTAGTTACTTTTTATTTTTTATTATATTCCAAGCAACATTTTTTGAATGAATAATTGGTTTTTAATGCATTAGTTTCATATATATATATATATATATATATATATATATATGTAGAAAACAAAATGTAAAGTTACAAATCATTGTTACAATATTAACTTTTTTTATGTTAAGTTTTAAGCACTATCTTTATAATCTTCACAATGATCTTAATGAAGAGGGTAATATTATTATCCTCATTTGGTAAATGAGGAAACTGGAATCCAGAGAGATTAAGCTACTTGCCCAGGTTACATGACTCGGAAGCGGCAGGTTCAGGTTAATGTCCTGAGAAATCTGAAACTTCTTGACCATTATCATTATACCATGCTACCTCCTACTTTACAATTTTCATTCTCAAATTCAAAACAATGTCAAACTACCTGGTTATTAAGAATTTCACTACTCAAATCTGTACCTTTTAGCTAACCTCTAAAATAAAAGCATTGTTTTTTACTATGTAACAATTTTTTTTAGTAAGTTTGCTTCTCTATGTGTTTAAGTATGTATGTAAGTAATCTCTACAATCAACTGGGGGCTCAAACTCATGACCCCAAGATAAAGAACCACATGCTCTTCTAACTCAGCCATCCAGGTGCCCTAATAATTTTATTTGTATACTTCAACCAATGTGCTAATTTTGACATCTTTATCATTTTGTGCTTGAGGGAAACCAAAACAACTTGAATTTGTGAAAGGACATAGCTAGTATGTTTCTTTTCATTTAAAAACAGTATAAAAGGTCATATGTGGACAAAGGTATGATTATAGTATTATTAATAACAGAGCCAAAAGTGACCAACACTGTTGTATTTTACAAGTACATGCAGTTATCACTTTGCACAGTACTATGTTAACGAGAACTCATGCATATTGGAACTGTGTTCTCCTCCATTCAGTTACCACAGAATCTTGCAAAGTGAGGGTTTGCTTATATTAACTCATTCAATCCTCACAACAACTGTGAGAAAGTAGATATTATTTCATTGTACACATGAGGAAACAGAGGTATAGGACAAGTTTACCTAGCTCTTAAGTGTCAGAGCTTACATTCAAACCCAAAAGACAGAATATCAGAGTGTATTCTTTGAACTTGTATGACAGACTGCCTCTCTTAATTAGCCAGAATTTCCTACGCCATGTTACTTTAATGTAACTTCATTACGAAGTTGATAAGTCATTATCAAGTTAACAACATAAATGCATGAGAAACTTTTAAGATGTGAAACATTTAGTTATACCAGAGAAGACAGTTATACCAGTTCTAATATAAGGCAAATTAGTGTATCTCTCTTTTTTTTTTTTTTTTAAAGATTTTATTTATTTGACAGACAGAGACCACAAGGAGGCAGAGGGCCAGGCAGAGAGAGAGAGCGGGGGAAGCAGGCTCCCCGCTGAGCAGAGAGCCCGATGCGGGGCTCGATCCCAGGACGTGGAGATCATGACCTGAGCCGAAGGCAGTGGCTTAACCCACTGAGCCACCCAGGCGCCCAAATTAGTGTATCTCTTAAGAGTTATTCCCAAATACATTCTCAACATTCATATTTTTCTCCCAATTATTTTAGAACTTCACTAATGTCTTCCTATATATTTTCCTGTTTTTTTCAATCAGTCATTTGTCAGTGCTTTATTTGACATTCAAATGTATTTTCAAGACTTATACCATAACCAAGCCAAAAAATACTTAATTTTATATTTTATAATAAGAATATTATTTTATAGGTAAATATTAGGAATAGTTCTTAAAATATTACCTGGTAGTAATCTAATTTTTAAAATCTGTGTGTCTTCTTTTAAGCCCGGCAGAATAACCTTCAAATTAAAATTCTGTTGGAAAAAATTATGTTAATTAAATCCAAGTCCTAAATACCTCAGTCATTTAACAACTCAATTCTGATTTATTTTTGCTTTTCATTTACATAACATTGAAGAAATCTATTCAGTAAATTTATACTGAGAAACAGGATCATTGATGTAAGAGATATAGATGAAAAAAATGACTCCTATTGCTTCTTTACAGATAATAGCCTCTTCAAATTCAAAAAGAATAACCTCTGAATAATCAGAATCAAGATGGGCATTATAAAAAATATGGCAAATAGTGAAGCATAAAATACCAAAAATCTAGAAATCTCTAAATGCACTGTGTGTGGTATTCTGGATTTGATCCTGGAATAGAAAACTAATTAGAAAAAAACTGGTGAAATGTGAATAAAGTCCATAGTATTGTTAATAGTATTGTACCAATGTTAATTTCTTACTTTGGATAAATACTAGGTAGTTATATAAAATATTAAGAGAGGAAGCTGTGTACAGAATATATGCAAACTCTCAATACTATCTACCTTTCCAACTCTTCTATAAATATAAAGTTACTTCAAGAAAGTTTTTTTTTTTAAATCTAGAAATCATTTTAGATTTTTAGTAAGCTTATACTACTAAAGTCAAATTTTCCTGAATTTCCAGTTCTTTTTCCAGGAAACTCTGAATTCAGAAAGATGTACAGAACTTGACTTTTAAATTGATTTCATTGTACAATGCAGTGCAATATAGAGTACTTAAACTCACATGCTCTATTTTTAGTTAAATAACATTTTGATACAAGAATTTTGAATATATCTTATAGGTTAATGGTGCAGTGAAGAAAAGTTATATGTTACTTGTTATTTGTCATAATATTCCCTTTAGTCATGTAAATCTACTAGCTACTTTATATACCTGATTGAAAATCACCTTATTGGAATTTATATTTTTACCTTTGCTAACTTCATCCCCCAAAACACTTTCCTTCATCCAAATACCAAACCCTGTATGTTCATAAATGTGAGCTAAAGTTTCTCATACTTTTGTGTTCTAAAAACAATATTCAAAAATTTTTAAAAGTTGGAGAAAAAAAAGAAACCTAGTACTGGGTAACTGCTGTTAAATGACTCTGAATATGAAAAGCCTAGAATGAAGATGAAGACACTTAAAAAATATTTAATTTAGAAATGTTACACAGTCGCGAACATGCTAGTATCCCCTAGATATTTAAAATAAGTTTAGTGACATGATCCTGATTAATGAACCCCAACCCCATATTGTCATCCTGGTACAAAAATACGTCATCCAATTTTAAATTATCCATTTCATTTTTACCATACAGGAAGTAAGCATGTATTAAAACATTTATGTACAATGCTCACCTTGCCCTGACAAGAGTTTACAAGGCCCTTAGCTGTAACACCTCGAATCACACAATTCGGTCCTTTGGTTATTTCTTCATAATGTAAAGATATACCACTGGAAAAAACAAATTATTTTTTAACTTTTTCCTTCATTACCTATAAATAAGTTGCAAATGTGTTACCTTCTCATATGCCATTCTCATGTTTAATTCATTTTTCTAATAAGATAGTATTTTAAAAAAAGAGAATAAATAATTCAATAGGAGCAAATTCCCAAGAACTTCTTTTACAAAGAAAAATGATCCATAAGTGATAGCACTGCGCCAAACACTGTAAATGATAAATTTAAAATGTAAAGCTTCAATTATTAAATAAGATACAAGGCAGGAAATAATAAAATGCTAGACCATGTATACAGTTCAAGAAAAGGAAACATCCAAATAGGCCAGGTTTAGGGAGATCTTCAGACTTCGCCACGTTTTTTTTTTTTTTTTTTTTGTTTTTTTTTTTTCAAATCTTTCATCCAGTAAGATATTAGAGAGTTTCTGACACTTATTAAACTGAAAAGCAATTTTATTAAAGTCCAAAAAATCAAGTACAGCCTTATGATATAAACTCATTAGAATATACACTAAGATTCCCTAATCTATTATCATGAGCAATTTCATTCCTAAATAGCCTTTGACTACATGTAGGTCATTACAGTGTAAACATTTTACCCCTGTCAAGGAGTAAGATGAGTAGGAATAAAAGTAAAAGATACACTATGGGGGAGAAAAAGCCAAATTTTTCTGAAGAATGGAATTTAAGTATTTGTAGGTATTATATGAATAAGTCATAAAAATTAAACAGCATGCCTTGTTTGAAAAAAGCTATGAATGATGTGTAAGATCAAACAGAATCCCTGGGGAAAATGGACATTAAACACACACATCTGCTTTCACTATCTCTTACATCTCTAATTTAAGAACAAATGGATTTCTTTCATTTACTATTAAAGGCTAAGAAACAGAAGGAAAGGAAAAAGAGACAAGGACAACAAAACTTATCTGCTAGAAAACAGGACTTAGTAGTCTGCCAAGAAAACTGAACCCTAAAACAGGAAAGGAAAAAGCTGGAAATCAATCTATGGCCCAGAATTCCTATGCACCTCTCTGGCACTGGTGCTATTACATGCCTCTAGAAGTAGGGGCAAACAGAAAGGTGGAAAATAAGAATAATGAAAATCTGGATCCCCAGATCTCCCCTCTTGGCCTCTGGCAGCTGACTAGAAGATTAATCTCTGAAAAGGCTAAAGCAGAGAAAATCCAAACCAGGGAGTAGCAGATAAATTTAAAGACAGGGTAAAATCCTAAAAAGAATAGAAGGGATAATCTCAAATGAATGCATATGGATGCTGAGACCTTCTCAGCCCTATTTCCACCCCAACCTTGCTCCTGGACTGACTAGGAACCTGGACTGCCAAACTGTTCCCCATCAGGCAAGAAAATAAAATTATTTCCGAATAAATATTGGAGAAAACTGCCTAGCCCAAGAAAAAAGACCCTCCAATAAAGCATTACAGACATATATCATCCTGCAGTGGAGTTCAGCCAACAACTTCTCCCACACTCTGAGTTTCCTTATCTGCATATTAGCCATTCAGTTATCAGCAGATGACCAAAAATTACCAGGTTTCTGAAGAGACAAAAAAAAAACCCCCCCAAAAAAACCTAACAAACAAAAAGCATCTAAATTGGAGAAATAAAAATTTCCTGTGCATGTAAACTTTAAAAATACAAAACAAAACACAAAAAACTACCACTTATCAGTGAAAAAATGTATTACACATTCATAAAACAAGAACAAGATCTACAAAAAAAAGTTGAGAAAACCAAGAAAAACACTTGGATATTAAAAACAAAGCAGTGAGGAGAGATGCCTGGGTGGCTCAGTCAATTCAGCGACTGCCTTCAGCTCAGGTCAGGGCCCCAGGGTCCAGGGATTGAGCTCCCCATAAGGCTCCTTGCTCAGCAGGGAGCCTGCTTCTCCCTCTGCCTGCCGCTCCCCCTGCTCATGTGCACTCTTGCTCTCTGACAAATAAATAAATAAAATCTTAAAAAAAAAGAGCAGCAAGGAAAAACTCAATGGAAAGGTTGTA
Source organism: Enhydra lutris kenyoni (assembly GCF_002288905.1). Lineage (NCBI taxonomy): Eukaryota > Metazoa > Chordata > Mammalia > Carnivora > Mustelidae > Enhydra > Enhydra lutris. The sequence goes on from NW_019154092.1 coordinate 14,022,421, forward strand.
AAGATAAAGCTGAAAATCTGTCAGAAAGGAAAGCAGGAACACAAAAAGAAAAACAGAAAAATTAGGAAAATCAAAGAAGCACTTCAGAAGGTTCAGTGCCAAAAAATAAGGATCTCAGGAAGGGCAAACAGTGATGGTGGAAAGTAGAGAATAAAATACTTCAAATAAAGTAGAGATCTATGCAAAGATTTATTACTATAAAATTTTGCATGCTGAGAATTAAAAGTAGATCCTATAAACTTCAGAGAGAAAACACAAAAATGAAAATTAATGAAAGTGATCTTAAATTTATCAGAAGTAGAAGCTGAAAAAGCAAAAATGGAGCAATGCATTCGTAATTTTGAAGAAAGCAAAAATGGAACAATGCTTTCATAATTTTGAGGAAAATAGTGTTCAACTTTCAATTCAATCAAGTAGAACTGAGGCATTTTTGGAGCAATAACTTTCTCTCACATGGACTCCTTCATAGGAACCTAGTCAAGGATGTGTTCAGCAAAAGGAGAGGAACGTGGGATTCTTTCAAAAAACTGGAGAGCCATGAAAAGTTAAATGCCAAATAAAATACACCACATAACAGACTCACAATTAAGGAATATTTCTTTAGGGCCCTGAGAGCCATATCTCTGCATTGTAATCATCAAAAAATGTACAGCCCACGGGGGGTCTGGGTGGCTCAGTGGGTTAAAGCCTCTGCCTTCAGCTCAGGTCATGATCCCAGGGTCCTGGGATCGAGCCCCACATCGGGCTCTCTGCTCAGCAGGGAGCCTGCTTCCTCCTCTCTCTGACTGCCTCTCTGCCTACTTGTAATCTCTGTCTGTCAAATAAATAAATAAATAAAAATCTTTTAAAAATTAAAAAAAGTACAGCCCTATCTCCTAGTTTCCTGGGCCTAACTTCCAGTTGGCTGACTCCAAATTGCAAATCCCGCAAGCAGTGATAATGATACTTAGCCATTTTATCTTTCAAAATGAATGTAATGAGTGCTAGCCATTTATCTATATAGAGGAGTAAGATTTCCTTCAGTCTTTGCAGTCTCTGTATTAGATTGCCCATGATAATCACATTCTGGTTTAAGGTTTAGTCAATAGTAAAACTGTTTTCTTTCTCTTAAATTCTGAAGAAGTTTTTGAAGTTCAGGGCAGGTTTTGTTTTTATTTCCCTAACACAAAAGACAGAGGGAATCCCCAGGATGACGGTGAAGAAAGATCACACAGAATGCCAACTACAACAACCAAAAACAAAACAAACAAACAGAAAAATCAGTACAAACTGTAGCACATCACAAGCTCCAAGGGAGAGGTTTCCAAAAATATGAAACTGATAGATTATCTATGCACTCAAAACATCTTGAGAAGAGACCAATTTGGCAGAGAGTTTACAGGTTAATTTGTCATAAACTTAGCAAAAAAAAGTGTAGTAGCAACAAAGTTATATAATAAAGCAACTAGTATTTATATAACTGCAATATAGCAAGCTCTAAATACTGACCAACCCACAATATAACTTTTATCAAGGAACAGAGGAACAGGAAGGAAGCTTACTTGCAACAGAAGTGGTATTAAGAGAATATGTAATTGTCTATAACCATTAAGTCAAGAGATAACACCTAAAACTGAAGAATGAAGAAACAGCAATGTAAAATTTAGATATATGGCAATAGTTACCAGTAGATTCAAGTAAAAAAGTCGAAAGGGGTTCTCTGAGAAGTGGACTGTAGGTGGGGTACAGAGGGCAGAAGGAGGAGAAACTTTTTTTAAAATAAGCCTTACCAAGCTACTTGATTCTTTAAAGCTTCATGCATGAATAATTTTTTTAAATTCACATAACACTGATAAACAAAAACAAAAACAACAAAAACCCCACTAAGAAAATGGTCTTTGTTGAAGACAAATTCACATGGCCATGCCACCAGGATTATTTTTAATTAAGTTCAAAACCCGAAATATAAACATGTATGTGTGACAGACACTTCTCCTGTAAGAATATCCTATCAAGGATAGGATGATGGAGTTATAATCAATAATAGGTGTCATATAATGCACTAATATTTTTCCACTTGTGACTAGAAGGATTACTTCTAGGGTTTTATTTTTAAACAAACACATTAAAGTGTTCAACTCTTGCATTACTCTTTAATATTCAAATGTATGCAACAGGTCAAAAGATAATCACTTTTTACACCTTAAGAGAACATAGAACTAAAAAACTCATTTTGAATTTTTTATAACTATATATTATTTTTCAAGAACTTAACCATGCTACAAATCTAACCACTAAAGTATCTCACTAATCTGTGAGCTTCTAGAAGACAAATACTATGTTCTTATTCACTTCTATATGTCTAGCTAGCAAATGCCTGGAATACAGCACATGCTCAATGATTAAGAGTGAACAATTACAATTGTTAGATTGTTGGACAGACCCTTTAAAAAAGAAAAAAAAGTGAGCAATTACAACATAAGGGGGAAAAAGTATATAGATACAACAGAAGAAAACATACATAAAAAGTGGGCTCAAAATGACCAATTTGGCAGCTAATGCAAAAAAGAAACACTTAGCATTCATGCTCTTGAGAATGAGCAAGAATTTCCCCCAAGGCACCTTAAAAAAATTAAGGGGGAAATAGTGAACATCCTCAATCAAATCACCGGACACACTGTTAAGTTTCTCAGAGTTATTTCTTAACATAAGCCAATCACAATACTCTAAAGAACTATTAAATAAAGGTAAATTCTATGGAAAGACCCAAACTTTCATGGAAATCATAAACTTTATTGTTATGGTTTTAAAAACAAATAAAAATAAATTGTATTACCAGGTTTAAAACCTATTAGAGTGACCAGTACCACTAAGTTTAAGTAGCCATAACTTCATACAGTACTGCCAAAAAAAAAAAAAAAGAACCAGAGTAAGACAGAATTATCAGTCTCACCTTAACAACTTTCACAGTAAATTCAGTCAAAACATAAACTTTAGTGAAGCACTTTATATATGACACTATAGTCACAAAGCATAGCTCAGGCTAAATAAATCCCCCAGATATTATGAAATACACTAAACACTTTAAATGATACATGTGAAGTTAAACACATATAAATAATTTAAGCTAAAAAAAGAAGACTGAATGCTCAGTAAATATGAAAAGTCACATATAGGTTGATCCTTCAAATTACCTTGCTTCAAAAACTGGCTGAATATCACTTCCTAGTTGACTAGTATGACCAAATTCATCCTGAAATTCCAGAGGGATATTGAATGGGACTCCAACACGAAAAGGAGGATCCATAAGACCAAATGAAAACTTCTCTGGTTTACCCTCTTAACAAAAAAAAAAAAAAAAAAAAAAAAAAGTAAACATGATAATCAAATTCATTATAGCTCAGAAACAGCCATATTTTATATACAGGAAACTAAACTATAATAAAGATGGCATTTTAAATCTTTAAAAAAACTATTATAAATCATATCTATAAGCCACCTGGGAAAAGTTAGATCTTTATTTCACTATTCATAAAAGAAAAACTCCAGAGGTAGAAAAATTTTTTTTTACATTATGAAATTATTAGAATAAAAAGTCTATAACATTATCACAGGAAAAACTAAGGCAAAACACAATATCACCCCGCCCCCACCTTATCTGTGATTAATTATAGTCCGGAGGCAGATGATCCTATTTCTGATATACTGTCAAAAGGTCAACAGTAGCCTAAAACTATGTTACCATTCCGAGGTCATTGACCTCACTTCATCTCACCACATAGGCATTTTATCACTTTGCAACATCACAAGAGTGATATAGTAATACAATAAGATATTTTAAGAAAGAAAAAGATTGTATATTGTTATAATTGTTCTATTTTATTGTTAATATCTTACTGTCCCTAATTTGTAAATTAAATTGCATTATAGGTATGCATATAGAAAGGAAAAACAGTATATATAGGATTTGGTACCATCTGCAGTTTCAAGAAAACCACTGGGAGTGGTCTTGTAACATATCCCCTGTATACAAGGTGGATTACTGTACTCAAGAGCTATGAAAGAATATATTTGATAAAATTTAAAATATCTTCTTGGTTAAAATACACAAAGTTAAAAGAGATGCTCCATCGGAGGAAATATGTACAACGTATGCAACAAGGGATTAAAATCCAGAATACATAAAAGCCTTCTATAAACCAGCTATTCTTAAAGCGTGGCCTCTAGTCAAACAGTTTCAGCCATCCCCTGAGAAATTGTTAAAAATGTGTATTCTAGGGCTCACTCAAACCCAGAAACTCTGGGAGTGATCCCCACAGACCAGTGTCTTAAAAAGCTCTCCAGGTGATTAAGATAGAAAGTCAAATTTGAGAGCCACAGCTTTAAACTATTAAAATGGGCACAGAAAATGAATAGGTTTTCACAGATGACATAGAGAGCCCAAGAAAGGTGGGAAGAGGTGCAAAATCTAATAATTGAATAATCTGACCACCACCCAAGATAAATACAGATGCTGGTCAGGAATGGGCACAAGGAAACCACAACTCTCATGGTCTGTTGGTGAGGATTCCCTGGTACAACCTTTTGGAAGAGCAAATATATTTAAAATGTTAAGGCACACACTTGTCACCTTGGCAATTCACTTTTTATCCATCCTAGAGAATTTCTAGCACATGTACACAAAGCAGCATAAAATTTTTCCATATAGAAACATGGTTTGTAATAGCCAAAAAACTGAAAATGATCGAAATGTACGTTAACAGAAATTGCTTCAGCTATAGCATGTCCATGCTATGTTATGTGTTCTTCAGCTATTAAAAGAATGTGGTGGGGCACTTGGTTGGATCAGTCGGTTAAGTGTCCAACTCATGATCTGCTCAGGTCTTGATCTCAGGGTCGTGAGATCCAGCCCCATGTCAGACTCCACGTTCAGTGCAATCTGCTTAAAATTCTGTTTCTTCCTCTGCTCCTTCCCCATTTGTGTTCTCTCTCGCACTTTCTCTCTAAAATAAATCTTCAAAAGAGAAAAGAGTTCCCTAGATCTCCACCCCTGATACACAAAACCAGTCAACTGCCTTCCTCAGCCCCAACAACAGAAGCGTATTTTCTGAGAAGGTGAGAGTAGGGCTAAGAATTGAGGGACAAAGCACTACTAAAAGTGTCACAGTTTGCTGAAAATACCAACTGAAAGATTATACAGTAGGTTGAGACCCTCAAGAGCCTTCCCCAGCTTGCTCCCAAAATGCTGGCAGCCAGGTGTTTACCCTCCTAGCAGAAGACAAGAAGGCTCTACTTTGGGGAATCTAGACAGCCTAAGAGAGAAAGTCTAAAAATTCCCATCATCATCCTAAATGAAATAAAAGCTTTCAAATGTCCTATGATAAATATAAGCAATTCACCAGTCATGTCATCTGCTATATAAAAAAAAAACCAACATGGAGGAAACAGACTATAAATAAAGTTTAAATGCTTCAAAAAAGACCACCACTATTACTAATAGCCTCATAGAATTATTAAAGATACTGAATTCATAAAGTAGGCAGAGAATGCTTTGAAAAGGGAACAGAGAATATAAAATGACAGCAGAAAGGAAAAATTCAATAGAAAGTGTAGTATGCTTTGCACAGTGGCAGTATCGTAGCCAATGAGGTTTATCCGAGGCGCGATTATTGCTAATTGAAAGTGTAGTAGCATGTCATGTTAAAGGAATCTCCCATAACACAGGAAAGTAAGAGATGGAAAATAGAAAAAAAAATATTACTGTACCAGTCAAGATGTCCACTGTCTTAATACAAAATGATGTAGAAAACAGTAGGAAATCAAAGTAATTCAAGAAAATTTCCTAGAACTTAAAATTTCAGAAAGTAGAACAACAACAACAAAAAGATTCTCCAAACAGCTGGGCATCAGGGAAGAGGGAAGAATGGGGTGAAGGTGGTGGGCAGAACAGCTCACACATGCAAAGGTCAGGAAACAGAATAGCTTTAGGTGTTACCAGCAGCAAGAGAAGAAAATGATGATGCCTTCAAAAATTTTAAAGAAATAGGATTATGAATTTGCAATGACATGGACAAAGTTACCGATTATTATGCTAAGCAAGATAAGTCAGAGAAAGACAAATACTGTATGATTTCACTCATGAGGAATCAAAGAAACAAAATAAACAGAGCAAAGGGGAAAAAAGAGACAAAGGCAAACCAAGACAGACACACAACTATAGAGAACAAACTGATGGTTACCAGAGGGGTGGGGGCAAGAGGACGGGTTAACTGGTAAGTAAGGAGTGCACTTGTGGTGAGCACCAGGTGATGTACAGAAGTGCTGAATCACTGTACTATACACCTGAAACTAATATTACACTACATATTAAAACTGTAATTTAAATAAAAACTTAAGAAATGTGATTATGAAGCAGAATCATAAAGCCATTGTAAGCTCATGATGATCACAACTGGCCAAACATATTTTATTGAATTACCTATCTATTCTCCCCTTATTTAAAATGCCACCTTCAGTATAATATGTAGGTATATAGTATTTCACTTACCTTTAACAGAAAATTTAATTGCTTTTGATGGTAGTGGTCTTCCTGCATAAGTGTCTGCATTACTTTCATTCAATACAACTTGTAATTTCAATGTATAATTCCCCAACTTCTGAATATTTTCTGGACAAATTAAGAAGAAATTAAAAATCAAGTCAACATAATACTGATATAATTTTTAACTTTCAAAATAGTAACTCACCCATTTTTTTAAACCAGTAAGGCCACTTTCCTCCATGTTGACTAATATGTGAAATGATTTCTTTATTTCCATTTGAAGCTTAATAAAAGAAAAAAGAAATATTTATACCTTGAGAAACTGAATATACAACATGAATATGAAATGTCACACTGGCATCAAATATCTTTATTTGTTGTACATTTTTAGAAATTGTTTTGAAACTTCATCAAAGGATTTAAAGCTATCCTATGCACAAGTGAATTGCATAATGAAAATTATTCACTTTGTTCATTAAAATTCCTTTATTTCAATTCTTAAAAATGTTTCCATAAATAAGATTCATTGGTACAAAATATTAGAGATAATTTTCTTTTGATATTTAAAATAATTTTCCTTAAGAGTTTCTAACACTAAAATATCAGCTTATTTATATAGAATTGCTAAGATCTAATGACCTATTGTTATGTGAAAGAAGGAATAAAAACACACATACATATAAAATATGCTACCTTTTTTGTAAGGAAGAGTAAGAAATAATATAAATATATTTGTTCCTGCTCAGCATTATAGCAAGAAACACAGGAAAGATAAGCCAAAAATGAATAAAATTACTACCCAAGCAGGGAGAAAGTAAACAGAGTAGAGGAATGACATAACTTCTCTGAAGGTTTATTTCTGACTTTGAAATTATATAAATGACTTAAAAATTGAAAAAGCAGAATTAAAATACAGCAATTCATAAACAAAACCAAAACATACATCAAGTCGCTGACAGAACCACATTAAAAAAGGATTATTTCAAGTGACTTTGTTTTTTATAACTATTTCTTTTAAAGAGAGGAAGAGGGAATTCAAACAGACTCCGCAATGAGTGGGGAGCTGAACATGGGGCACAATCCCATGACCCCAAGATCACGACCTGAGCTGAAACCAAGAGTCAGATATTTAACCAACTGTGTCACCCAGGCACCCCTTAAGTGACTTTATTTTTTTATTATCAATCAATAAATTCAGCACATCTGGATGATACAAGTCATGTTCATGGATTTTTTTTTAAAGATTTTATTTATTTATTTGACAGAGAGAGAGATCACAAGCAGGCAGAGAGGCCGGCAGAGAGAAAGGAGGAAGCAGGCTCCCTGCTGAGCAGAGAGTCTGATACGGGCTTGATCCCAGGACCTGAGATCATGACCTGAGCCGAAGGCAGAGGCCCCAACCCACTGAGCCACCGAGGCGCCCCATGTTTATGGATTATTAAGATGACAATAAATCCAACTGATCTACAGATGCAATATAATCCCTATCAAAACCCAATACCACTTTTTGCAGAAATAGGAAACTCAGTACTAAATGTACTTGGAATCTTAAGGGACACAAACAGTCAAAACAATTCTAAATAAGAAAAACAAAGTTAGAAAACTCACATTTCCTTTCAAAGTTTACTAGAGTTATAGTAATCCAAACAGTGCGTTACTGGCATAAGAAGAGATATACAGAGAGCCTAGAAATAAACCCCTGAATGTATGGTCAAATGTTTTTTGACAAGAATGCCTAGACTCTTCAATGGAGAAAGAACATGTTTCTGATTATTTGTGCTATGAAAACTGGATATCCACATGCAAAAGAAATTAATCTATATAAATTAAACTCAAAATGGATCAAAGAACTTAATGTAAGAGCTAAAATGATAAAACTAATCTTAGATTAAAAAAAAAAAAAGCTTCCTAACACTGGATTTGGCAATGACTTCTTGGATAGAATACCAAAGGCAAAGGCAACAAATGCAAAAAAAAAAAAATCAGGGGAACCTGGGTGGCTCAGTTGGTTGAGTGTCTGACTCTTGGTTTCAGCTCAGGTGGTGATCTCAGGGTCATGAGATCTATCGCTACATCAGACTATGCAGAGCCTGCTTGGGATTCTTTCCCTCTTCCTTTCCTCTCCCTCCCCTTCTGCCCCTGCCATATGTTCTCTCAAATTAAATCTTTAAAAAAATACACACACAGAAAAATTGGACTACATCAGAATTATATTTTCTGCATCAAAAAACACCAATAGGTGAGAAGGCAGTCCACAGAATGAAAAGAAAGTATGTCCAAATTATATAGTATCTGATAAGGATTACCCAAGTATAAAGAACACCTACAACTCAACAATAAAAAACAATCCAATTAAAAAGTGAGCAAAGGATCTGAATAGACATTTTTCCAAAAAAGATATAGAGATGATCAATAAGCACATAAAAAGATGCTCAATTTCACTCATTATTAATGGAATGCAAATCAAAACCACAAAATATCACTTCACACCAATTAGGATGCCTTTTACCAAAAAAACCCCAGAATACATGTTGGCAAGGATGTGAAGATACTGAAACACCTGTGAATTGCTGCCAGGGATGTAAAACTGTGCAGTCACTGTGAAAACCAGTTATGGAAGTTCCTCAAAAGGTTACACATTAGAATTACCATATGATCTAGCAACTCCACATCTGGGTATGTATCCAAAGGAATTGACATCAGGGACTCAAACAGATATTTGCATACCAATGTTCACAGTGGCATTATTCACAATACCTACTAAAATAAAAGCAACCCAAGTGTCCATCAATGAATAAATGGAAACAAAATATGGTACATACATAAACTAGAATGTGATTTCATGTATTTTACTAGGATACCTAAAATAGTCATATTCATAGAGACAGAAAGTAGAACAATGATTACCAGGATATTGTGGGGAAGGAGTGATGGGGAGTTATTACTACTGAGTTTTAGTCTGGGATGATAAAAAAAGTTCTGGAGATGGGCAGTACTTAACGGTTGCACAACAGTATAAATGTATTTAATGCCAATGAACGTATATCTTACAATGGTTAAAATGATAAACTTATGTTATATATATTTTAACATAATAAAAAGTATTTTTGATTGGAAAAAAAACTATGAGGTGGGGGAGGCAGAAGAGTCAGAGTCACAGAGAGACTGGAGAATGCTACACTACTGACTTTGAAGATGGAGAAATGGGCCACAAGCCAAGAATATAGATTCTAGAATGTGGAAGAGGAAAGGCTGCCCTAAAGCCTCCAGAAGGAATACAATCCGGCTGACACTTTTTTTTTTTAATTTAATTTTATTTATTTATTTGACAGAAAGAGAGAGAGAGAGAGCCCAAGCAGGGGGAGCAGGAGGGGGGGGGAGCCCAACTGCAGGGCTCAATCCCAGCACCCTGGGATCATGACCTGAGTTGAAAGCAGATACCCAACCGAATGACCAAGGCGCCCCCATCAATACTACTGCCACTCTGATTTTAGTCAATGAAACCCATCCTGGATGTATGATCTACAGAGCTCTAATAAATATATGTTGTTCTAAGCTCCCCCCTCACCCATACACAAAGTTGGAGAAGTACAATGTAGAGAGTGACAGAGGCCAAAAAATACAAGTATATCAATAAATTAAGTTAGCCAAACAGCCAAGGCTGATACACCTAACAAATTTATACAAGGTATAAATGATCACTGACTAGTTTTTAAATGTTCGAAATAAACATACACTGAATAAAATATTGTGTCTTTAAAATTCATGGATGAGACACACAAGTATATAATGATAGAACAGACTATTAAACATAAGAAGTAAAAATACTTTTAGGCAGTCAAGACAAAAACAACAAAGAGGAAACAAACAAGACGATTCAAATTAGGGAAATACAAGATGAGCAATACCCAGTTCTCTTCCACCAGGCCTCTAATTTAAACCAAGTATTTCTAGCCTACAGGTTCAGAGCCATAGTTTTTTTTATTTATAGTATATTTTGGGGATTATCTAATCTGAATTCCTATCTAGTACAAATTCCTATAAAAATATACACCGTATCTTATTTTAGTCCACAGTTACCTACTTGGAAAAATTCAGACTAGAGTTTAAAAAAAAAAACAAACAGAAAAATCATTAAAAAATTAGTCATAACACATTTGAAATTCTGAACTTAAATCTACTGTGTCTATCAGATTGCTAAATCAATTATATGAAGATATTAAAACCTGTATTACACATTTAAGAACAATATTAAAGATCCAAATTAGTTTGCATACTTACAATGTAATATAACTTTGAGCTCAACCAGGAGTTTCTTTGACCCTCCATGACTTGTTCCTGGAAGCTTTTGCATTGCTTCCCCTTTTTTATTCAGTATTTCAATTCTTAATGCACCTATCAGTCCAAAATTTAAAATAAGAATGTCTTAGTTATACCCCCAAAAAAAGGGATGAGCCTGCTATGTCTGAATACTGCATTTTAATTTGTCATGGTCTTTTACAAATTAAATACATAAAGTACATCAAAAGCATTTTTCCATATTAAGGGGGGAAAAAAAAACATACCAATGGGGGTTCCAGCAGGTCTAATCTCATTTGGCAATAATTCGTCTCCTTCAGGCCAAGTTACTGACAATCTATCAGGGAGCCTATTATGAAACAAGCACATTAATGTTTCATGAACTATGTTAATTATGGTCTTAATGAGATAAAGAGAAGTCACTGGAAATTTGAATATTTATTTCTGATATATTTTGAAAGGTTAAAGCTAAACTTCTATATGTTAATAATCTATAAATTTTTTCCTCCCTAACTATTACTGTGGCTCCTGAAACAGTAATACAAAATCTCTTGGTGTTAAGAGTCAGGAATTGTCAGGATGTGTCCATTTTTTGGTGGTTTTCTGCTCTTTTATAATACAAGTTACCTTTGGAAGAGAAGATAAACTTTTAAGAATAGAAGAATTATTAGTGAGAGTCACTAAGAATCAAAATGACTGCATCATTAGCTATATCTGAGGTACAAACAGGGGTGCCTGAGCGAGCACCTGCCTTCAGCTTGGGTCGTGATCCCGGGGTCCAGGAATCGGGCCCCGCATCAGGCTCCCTGCTCAGCGGGAAGCCTACCTCACCTTCTCCCACTTCCCCTGCTTGTGTTCCCTTTCTCGCTATGTCTCTCTCTGTCAAATAAATAAATAAAACCTCAAAAAATAAAAGAGCAACAAAGAGTTTTGTTTTTCTACTTTCCTTTACTTCTCTTGTACTAATCCCCCCATCAATCTTTACCAATCTTACCTAACTAATCTTTACCTCTCAACAGTTACTACAATTTTCTTCTAGTTGTAGGTCAAACCAAGTTGTTTTCTAACATACCAGATTCATGGTGCCTCTAACAGTAACACTTTAGTTATAGAAAAAGGAGTAAATTTTATACAAAACAAATATAGGAATCTGTTTCACAACCAGAGCTCTCATTTTTTTTTAACAGCAAGAAGTTCATCACAATGTATAAATCTAAGACTACAAATGTCTAATTATGTGTCCATAACGACATATTCAAGAACAGTTAAAAGCACTACAATTCATTTTCTAGTTTCTTGTTATTCTTATCCTGCATTTTGAAATGTGAATTACCTTGCCATTTCATCTTCTACGTATTTTTTCACAGCTTTCTCAGCAACTGTCCTATCGAGCTTTGCAATTGGCACAGTTTTTATTTCATCATACAGTGCCTGAGGTTCCTGAAAAAAAAAAAAATTTACATCAACATTTCAAAAAAAGATTCAAATTTGGCTGCATAAAAACTTCTTTGGAAGAAACATATTATACCCTAATTCAGTATATATATCATAATAGCTATTATTACATTATACCACAGAGTATATTTCTATTTTTCATGTAACCTCCTTAGGCATAATTAAATATCATTCAAATATTAACAAGAACATGGGAGAAGGATAAAGCCCACTTTAGTTTTGGAGTTATTCACTCCTGAGAAAGAATTCTGGCTCCAATTTTTACTCCAACATGGATGAAATGTTTTTACAAATTTACAAATGCTTTACAAAATCACTTGGACAACTAGAAATAACATACACATGTTTGTTAAATGTTGGGCATCCAGATATTAAGCTTTATAGATTATTTAAAACACCAAATAAGAAACACCAAATAAAAATTCATGCTAACAATACTTTATCCAACAGTAAAAACCAAATGCTAGCAAAATATAAACTACAGTATCTTTATTTCAGCATTAAACAAAAGTAAGCAGTACCAAGAAACTTTCAACAAAAAATTTTCATTACTTGCTGTCTTACCATTGCAATCTGAACTTCTCCTCCTGTGGCATATACTTCTCCATCATGATCACCATAGAGAAAAAATTTTACTATGCTTCCATAAAAGAGAGGAAGTGTCTTGATTGTCTTGACCTAATATTTAGTTATTAGAAAAAAGGCTTTTAGTATTTACTAAAACAGGCTTAATATTAATAACTATCTCATAGAATTGTTTCATCCAAGGGAAAAACTCGGTATCTATCAGAAAAATTACTGAAAAAAGCATCCTAATATTCTAATAAAGTTATATTTATTTATATTTACTTATATAAGTTTTCCACTTACTCTTAACAAATCTCTGTAAAGACACAGTGGCTTCTTCATACAAAAATGTCATAGCTTTGCATGTTTTCTAAAAGGTCCATAAATCCTTCAAAGTTAATTATGAAAGCCAATATCCTTCAAACCCTTTCTCCCCACAAAATCTTGCTTTCCGACTATTGAATAGTAATTACAAACTCTGACAAATTCTTTCTTTTAAATTAACTGGCTTAAAGCTTGCCAATGGTATTTCCTTACTTGGCCTTAAGAATCTAAGAATAACTTTCATAGAAACTCCTGAGAAGGACTACCATAGTTCATACAAAAATCTACTTTCTCAGCTCATTTCTTAACTATTTCCTTCCACATACAACAGACTGCGGGACAATCCAACTTTACTACTGGCTGTTTTGCTGCACTTAACCTCTACCATTGTCTGTGCTCAGATTATGGTCTTTGAGAAAGCACCTTAACAACCATACAGAATTTGACAGAAGTGATCACTTCCTCTTCCTTGTAACTCTTCGCTTGACTTCAGGGATACCATATTCTCCTAGTTTCCTTGTATCTCATCAGTTTATCCATTCTATTTTCCTTTGCTGGCTCATCCTTTTCATTCTAATCACCCCCATATATTGGAAAAACCAGGCTCCAGTTACATACACTACCTCTCTGGTGATCACATCAAATTCCAAAGCTTTAAATATATGATGATGACTTGAATTTACAGAGTAAATGGATGCCCTTTGACCTTTGTAATATTTGTACAAGCATCCAAGTCTCTACCTCTTTCAAGGTCCTTACAAATGCACTTCTTGCCCAAAGAATTTAATGATTTGCTCTTCTCCCAGGCCCATCCAAAGTCAGAAAATCCTCTCTTCTCCCTCCAAACTGCCAAAGCAGTATTCATCTCTCTTTCCATAGCACTTATTCCCTTCTCATTTACTATTACTTATATTTAGGTTATGTCTGATTTTAGACTATCGTATCCCCAAGGATGAAGGACCTCTCCTAGATCTCTTCATTCTCCGTAATACGGTCAACAAGCAGACTTACAAGTGGCATATTCAATAAAAATTTAGTAAAAAAAAATTCATTACTTCATATCACATAAAAAAATTAAGATTCGGCATTTGAGTAAAGTTTAGTGCAAGAAAAAAATAAAAACCTTGCTAATTGAGACTTTGGGGGAACAAACAGTTTTCTAAAAACTACCATGCTAAATTATATAATTAAAATCAGTTTGTGGGGTGCCTGGGTGGCTCAGTGGGTTAAAGCCTCTGCTTTCGGCTCAGGTCATGATCCCAGGGTCCTGGGATCGAGCCCGGCATGGGCTCTCTGCTCAGCAGGAAGCCTGCTTTCCTTCTTCTCTCTCTGCCTGCCTCTCTGCCTACTTGTGATCTCTGTCTGTCAAATAAATTAAAAAAAAAAAAAAAAAAAAATCAGTTTGACCTTTTCATTCTTTTCTGGCTCCTGAGGAACCAAATACATGCATTATTTTGTTGTTAAATTCTAATACTAAATAATAATTTAGTTTTAAATTCTATTAAAAATTGAATCTAGAAATAAGTTAAACCTACCAGCTGTCCTGCTTTGTATATTTTTCCATCCCATTCTATTGCTGAGTATGTCGCCCAGGGGCCCTGCTTTTTAGAAGGAAGATCAGGACGTGTAATTACTCCTTTAAAAGATGTAAATTTTATTTGTTTGTCATACTTTTCATGACAGTCCTTCAGCCATAAAGCAAATTCTCTGTCAATTTTCATTCGCTGCTCCTGTAAAAAATTTATTTAATGTTCTATGAAATATAGCTACTAGTAAACAAATATAACCGCAAACACTGTCATTCATTCCTTTTTTTCCTCCCACATACCCCACCCTCAGAAAACCTAAAAAAAATTAAAACATGTTCCTGGAGCTTTTTCCCATATAATTTTAGATTTCTAACAGAAGCATTGCTAAGAAAGAAAATTTTTGCTATCATCTTTGGAACCAAGGTCTCAATGGTTACTACCAATAACAAAGATTTCCTTCCCTTGTATAAATGCTAGAATAAACCAAAAATGATGAACACTGGCTGCCTAGGAGAAAGAGAACTAGCTGGCTGGCTACGGGAAAGTGATAAGCGGAAGGCTCCTTGCTGTGAACCATACACATTCTCAACAAAGTGATAAAAATCTCTTTCCATTTATCAAGCACGAATATACATATATATAGTAAGCATATACAGTATATCTATAGTATGAAAATATCATTGGGGGAATGACTAGGGAGAAAAAAGCCTAAAAAGCTCCTTAAGAGGATGATAATGAAAAGAGAGTTGAGAAACACTACTGTACAAAACAAATTTTTCCTTTTAGTTACATATTATATATACATATTGCCTATTCAAGAAAATTAAAACATGAAATGAAAATGAAGTATTTTCTAATAATACATAAGAGAATGTGTTATTTCTTACTGTTCTTTGCCCTGTTGGGAGATAAGAGATTTATACTTAAGCATTAGTTGTTTAATGCCTGTCTTTCAAAGAATTAGTAAAGAAGAAAATCTTCAAACTACATGCTTTCATGGAAGATAATACATAAAGTTAAATTTATTTCTTCTTATATACCTTACTCTATTAATATACCATTTCCAAATAAAAATGGGACAAAATTAAAAATGATTTCACCTTAAATTTTTGTGACTTACAGTTGGAAAACCAGTATCTTAATCATTAAAAAAATTAAGCCTACCAAATTTTTATACTGCACTTCAATATATAGCTCTTGTAGTATATAATATTGTTCTCATATGCTCTCATCAAATTCACATGCTTCTGTAGCTTCTACTCACTGTCAAGGTCTTGATATTAAGATCTAAATAAAGATCTGTACATTTTATCCAAACACAGTCTAATCAGTTTGAAATTTTTGAGTAATGTCAACACATAAATGCTCATGAAAAAAATGTATATATCTTTCAATTTAATAAAAAGCATGTAAATTATCAGTACAAATTTATTACTTGTGACTTTCATTGTACCTAAAATAGATCATACGCAAATATTCAAGATTGATATTTAAAATCATACCTGTCCATTTAAAATCCTTGTAAAAAGCGTGTTCTTATCTTTCAATTTTAGCTCAAGATCCATAAAAGTCAGTTTATTTGTGCTGACCTGGAATTTGTCATTAGTGAATAATGCACCAGATATTCTATTATAACATTCAATTGGTGAAAGCCCTCTCTTCTTTGGAGGAGTACACCAGTCAAAGCTTGAACAGAACAAAATATTAATATTATAATTGGTAAAAATTAGATTTATAAAACAATGTAATTTCAGCAAAAATCAAAACTTACTCTTCAACAGATGTATATGGTATTAGCCGTCCATTCCAAAAACATTCAAAAATAGGCCTTTTCCCTCTTGCTGCTTTCTCAAGTATGAAACAATCATCATCATCATCTTCATCTTTTAATTCTAAAGCAAAGGCATGAGTGGAGCAAACTGTTTATTGCTATAAAATTTATGCAATTTTTACCACTGAGTAACTAACTTCTTTAAGTGAAATATTAAAGTTGCTTCAGAAAAACTGTATTGAAAGCTCATAAGATCTCTCACATTGCTTGCTGTCTATAAAACTTAATGACAGCTTTACTCTTAGTTTGCCCTCACACAGGCAGATTTCCAAAGTGGTTCCACGTTACCAGTGGGTGTCTCTGATTTATGTCAAAATATAGTTTCTTATATACTTATCAATCTGTGTTAGGGATACTACACTAGCTGCTGAGCCTGCAAGCTTTAAAATCTATTTATAGAGTAAAAGGATCACACATGCAGAGATTATACCCTATAGCAGAAGCCCTCTTCCCTACAAATATAGAAGCTTGAATCCTGTACTTCAAATAACAAGTTTCATAATTCTGTCAGAACTAGTATGTTCACATAACAATCACTGGGAAATCTACAGTGTCTAGTAGCAACAACTTTGCCTAGTATGACCAGATCAATCAATACTAAATTTAATTTTATTTTAAATACTAACTTCTCAAACATGAGATTCAGGTGATACACAGCTAGAATTATTATGTTAAAAAGCATCAAACACATAATTAGCACAATAAACGCCTATAACATTTTTATGTTTCTTACCAAAACATTTTCATATACTCAAATAAGGATCAAACACTATGATCTTGAAACAGTATCACCTTAGCTATTTTGGCATTAAGGCACCCACCCAAATTAAACCCTTCTTTCCCCCCTAAAAACATAAAGAAGTTCCTTTCTATCAAACCAAATCACTTTGCTTTTAGAGAACCCCTCTGGATCAATCAACCTACTCGTTCTTATTTTAAGATCTCATTTGATGAACTTTATCTTTTTGTCTACAGCATACAAAAATTACAAATGTCAAATTAAAAAAAGGGCTCAGCAAAATCATGGGAGGTAGAGCCACTGAGTAATAACTTACTCAATAATGCTGGGCACTATTCTAAGGATTTGCATTGGTGGTTTCTTACCTAACATTCACAACACCTCAACAAGGAAATAAACTACCTCCCATTTCACAGATCGAAATATGGTGATAAGGAGTAGTTTGTCAAAGTTTATACAACAGAAAGTGGCAAAGATGGGATTCAAATTAGGAAATCTGGTTCCAGAACACACAAGACTAAAAATACACTAGCAAGTATTCTGAATGAGAAAGTTTTATATTATTAATCTATGAATTCAATGCAATTTCAGTAATTCCACTAGGATTTTTCAAAGGGAATATAATTAGTAATTCCAAAATTTATCCAGAAGAGCAAAAGATTAAGAATTTTTTCAAAAAATAGTGAGTTTCCTACCCTACAGCTATCAATACATGGTATAAAACTACAAGAGTATCATTACTCACGTATATAAACAAAATACATTAATACCTTAAAGAATCCAGATCTATGTACTTACAGGAACTTATTATTATTATGAAAATAATATTTCAAACCATTTAAAAAACAGTAACATTCAGTAACTGGTGCTAGGAAACCAAGTACTCACATGTAAAATACTAAGTCAAAGCCCTACCTCTTCGTATATGCAAAAAAGGAGGTTATAAATGCATTAAAAATTTAAGCATAAAATGGTAAAAAAATAAAACTACACGATCGTTTTATAACCTGAAGTGTAAGAAGGCTTTCCACAGCAAGACAAAATTAGAAAGCATAAAGAAAAAACTGGCATGATTATATAAAGTTCAAAGCTTCTTTATAAATATCCACAAAGATAATGGGAAGACAATGTGGGGAACATTTAAGGATTAATATACAGTACATAGCTAAAAGTTCATTAAGAAATCCATGAGAAAAGAACATATGTTCTTTAAAGCCAATGTTTTTTTTATTCATCTGGAAGTGAATACACACAAAAATCAAGAATCATAAAAATTATAAACACCTAAGATACACATAAGGAACAAAGTTTAATTTAATCTAGCCTTAACAGCCCAACTAATAATTGTTAAAAAATCCTAAATCACAACTTCACATTTTGTAGCTAAGATAACAAATTAACATACTTGACGGAAAGCATGGATCATCAGGGTAAGTTTCTCTATCATATAAGAAAGGGTGATATCGAATAATCCCTTCCACTACACCATCTCCTTCAACATGAGCCTTGAACTCAAAACTATCAGATGCTGTGTTTATATACAACGTCTGCATGTCATCTTCTATTTCCCTTAGGTTGACAATCTTAGGTGCCTTCCCCTTTTCAAACATAGAAATCTAAAATAAAAATAAAACAAAAATAATTAAATTCTATGGTGAATTCACTTTTGTTCTCAACTATGATCCAACAACAGAATAGGCAAAAACTTGTATTTATACAAGTAATCATGTAGCTTAATTATATATATATTTATATATGGGTTAAATAACCAGTAAGTAGCATCTCAATAAGGAATATAATATATTACTAAAAAAACAGAATGTAAGCAAAGAGCAAGCAAAGCAGAGCTGATGAACAGATACTCAGGAGAACATTTTAAGTTTCATGCTTAGAGGTAGGAAGTGGGACAAGGATAATGTGAAATTCCTTCCAGTGTGTGGGAAAGGATATTGAGAACCCAATATTCAAATGTTCTGTGCTTCAAAATCTTATGTCATTGTCGTAAGACTTCTATGAACAAAGAGAAACATTTATACCCTTTTTCTCCCTGCTTTGAGACATGCTGTTCAGCAACTACTCCTATCTCTACAGAAGACAGAGGAAAAAGAGAAATCAAACACTATAGTAAATAAAGGTTCAAAACCCAAATATATCTAGCAATGATCTCTTTACTTAAATATCAAATTGCCAAAGTACTTCCGAGAAACACAGGGAGACAGAGGTGGTCTAATTGATTTTCTTAATCCAGAGTCACTTGGAACTGGAACAGATACTCATAATCTGTAATATTCTAAGAAAGATTTTTATCTTACTTCAATATCAATGTTGTTGAAAGGTCCAACTTCTTTTGATGTACGTTTTTCGTTTCCTTTTGGGCCATGAATATAGTAATGATAAATATGCCTAAAATACAGAAAAATAACTTTATACTTTTAATTCAATTAATTCATAAAATTACAGTTCTTATAATAATCCACAAAAAAATATTTTATAACTACTATTTGGTAGATGCTAAGCACTATACTAAGCATTTATTTTTAGGGTGGGGCATGCAGGGGGAAAAGTGGGGAAGGAGAGAGAATATTTCAAACAGACGGAGAACCTGACATGGGGCTTGATCTCATAACCCTGAGATTATGACCTGAGTGGAAATCAAGAGACAGATGCTTAACTGAGTGAGCCATCCAGGCGCCCCCTATACTAAGCATTCTTTTTTTTTTTTATACTAAGCATTCTTAAATACAGTATCCTATTTAATGGTAAAAACAATCCTAAGATGGAGGTATTATCACACCTCATTTTATGGATACAGAAATTGGGATGCAAGGGGTTTATATACTTTACCTAAGGTTACAGAACTAGAATTTAAAAGGTGGACTACAATCCAGGCCTTTCCAACGTAAAAGCCCACAAAATGTATACCTTCCAAAAGTATAGTTTACCAAAAGAATGAAAACCAGAAGGCAAGAGACTGTAATATAATTTACTTATCAGGAATTCTAGAAAGGATTTAAATATTAGGGAGTACGCAGGATTAGGTATCTTTAAATTAATTTCTCAATATGAGTATCATTCTGTAACTCTCTTCCCTCCTTTCCTATAGCATCAAGACAATCTCACTCCAACATTCCCACCAAAATTTATTAAAGCTAATAAACTCAAAATTATCCCTTCAAAAATCACTAATTCAGAATGTTTTAAAAGATATTTTGGTGAGATTATTCATAGCTAAAACATAGTACATCTATCATTACTCTTCAAACAGGAATTTGCAATATTCCTTTGTATGAATTTTAATTTTAAAAAATTATCCTAGCTACTCTTTAAAACACTGAGATAAAAGGAAATCAGTGGAAACCTTCAGGTCTTTCTTCATGCATCTCAAAAGTGTTAACATCAGGGGCACCTGGGTGGCTCAGTGGGTTAAAGCATCTGCCTTTGGCTCAGGTCATGATCCCAGGGTCCTGGCATCGAGTCCCGCATCGGGCTCTCTGCTCGGCAGGGAGCCTGCTTCTCTCTCTCTCTCTCTGCCTGCCTCTCTGCCTACTGGTGATCTGTCTGTCAAATAAATAAATAAAATCTTTAAAAAAAAAAAAAGTGTTAACATCATTAACAACAGTGAGGTTAAAATAACACATTCAGAAAGAGTGCTGTAATTAGCTTAACAGATAGGTTTCAAAGAATGGTTAAAATAATAGGTTATTATTTGTTGAGCACTATTATATTCTAATTATATGTTATATACACTGAGTTCCTTTAGTTAAAAGAAATAATTACAAAATAGCTAATGAAATATGGATTTAGAGAATAAAAATTCCCAAGTCCTATTTAAAATTCTTGGGTTACAGTCAAAAACATCAATATTCCACAAGAGAAAAGGTACTTCTAAAATAAAATTATTTTCCAGATGCCTAGGTGGTTCAGTCAGTTAAATGTCTGCCTTCAGCTCAGGTCATGATTCCAGTGTCCTGAGATCAAGCCCCACACTGGGCTTCCTGCTCAGTGGGGAGGAGTCTGCTTCTCCCTATATCCTTCCCTTGCTTGTGCTCTCTCTCTCTCTCTCACACACTCTCTCTCAAATAAATAAATAAAATCTTAAAAATAAAAAAATTAAAATAAAATAATTTTCCCATTAAAGAAAAAATTTAAACTATTAGTAGGCATTTATGTATAAAATAATCTTAAAAGATAAAATAAAATAATCTTAAGTGTAATAGCCTTTTGAATAAATGTGAAAAAACACTTTTAAAAAATGGGGTGGGGGGCACCTGGCTGGCTCAGTTGGTGGAACATGCAACTCCCGATCCCAGGGTTTTGAGTTGGAGCCCCATGTCGGGTGTAGAGAGTACTTAAAAATAAAATCTTAAAAAAAATGGAAAAAAAAAAAAAAACAAATTTCGTGCAGATGTACCCATTTCTGCAAGATTCAGTAATGTGGACTAATGCAAATTACTGAAGCAATCCACTAAATTATACTTACTATATAACTACGGGAAAAAACTAAGAACCATTAAATATTCTGATGATTTGTTCTAATGGAATATGTTATACTCTCTAAGTTTTCCTGGAATAGATATCCAAAGATTTATTTTCAGTACTATTAATACATTTGCATACATTATTTTAACAGACTTCATACATTCATTTGATTAACATTTATTGAGCATATACTATTTAACAGGAAACACTAGGGATATAGCAGTGCATAAAAAAAAGACATTCCAGGGGCACCTGGGTGGCTCAGTGGGTTAAGCCTCTGCCTTCGGCTCAGGTCATGATCTCAGGGTCCTGGGATCGAGCCCCGCATTGGGCTCTCTGCTCAGTGGCGAGCCTGCTTCCCTCTCTCTCTCTCTCTCTCTCTCTCTCTCTCTGTCTCTCTGCCTACTTGTGATCTTTGTCAAGTAAATAAATAAAATCTTTAAAAAAAAAAAAAGACATTCCAATGGGGGAAGGCAGAAAAAAAAATGAAAATACATAGTATGGAAGATTATGATAGGTGCTATAAAGACGACACACAAAAGGGGAATATGAACGTGATGGTGCTGAATTTGATACATTCTGAAGTTTATTTATTTTTTAAAAGATTTTATTTATTTATTTGACAGAGAGAGATCACTGAAGTTTATCTTAAATTTTATCATAGGTCTTATAAGCCTGCCCCTCAAATGATTATCAATATGTTACAGGTAATCAATAAATACTTACAGAACAGAGAACTGTTTTAAAAATTTTTTTTTAATTTAATTTATTTATTTGACAGAGAGATATAGATCACAAGTAGGCAGAGAGGCAGGCAGAGAGAGAGGAGGAAGCAGGATCTCTGCTGAGCAGAGAGCCCAATGTGGGCCTCGATCCCAGGACCCTGAGACCATGACCTGAGCTGAAAGGCAGAGGCCTAACCCACTGAGCCATGCAGGCACACCAGAGAACTGCTTTAATGCCATCATTAGAGTACTGGTTACTGCAAGGAAGGGAAGGAAATGAGACAGAAGCAGAGCACACAGCCAAGAAGTTTCAATGTATCTCTAATATTTTCTGTCTTAAAAAGAATACATAGCAACATGTCCTGAATCAAGTACTTACGCTAACTGTCTTGTCCAAAGAAGGAAATAATTTTTCAAGTACTGTATGTGTTCTGGTTGTACTCCTGTGATAACCACAGCAGTAAAGCTATCTTTTTCCTTCTCCTCTAAGATAAGATGATGTAGAAATCTTTCATCATCATTTGTAATGTGAACAGAATCAGATGGCTAGGAGAGTGAATATAAATACAACAGATTAAATACACTTAATGTAATATACAAATAACATTTACATTAATTTTTAATATGATTCACTTAGTTTCATAAATGGGCTTCAAAAAACTTCTGAAGGAAAATAGCCCAAGACAAATCAGCTGAGTATGTAACAATGCTGTGAGAACAGGATATTTTAACACAGACTGCTAAACTGGCATACATACAGGAGCACCCTATACCACAATGCTGATTAAATCAATTTTAGATGCATAAAAGGTAAAAATGTATTTGTCTGTGTGTGTATACTGAGTTTAAAAATGCTGAAAAAAATGGAAGATACTTACTTACCCTAGGATGGAATGAGTCCTTACTTGGGATACCTAACACTTAACTTGGTAGGGACAAATAAATGCCCAGCCCTCCATGCTCAAGAAAACTGGGATGTAGGCTGAAACCAGCTGGCTTAGCCCAAAGGCACTGTGTTTAAAAGGGAATAAAATAATCCTTTATCCTAGTCCACTTTCAGAGACTATAGCTTGCTTAGAAGAGAAGTGGGGAGGGGAAAGAGTAAGGAGTGTTTGTGGATAAGAATTATGAATGTCTTGATTTTTACTCTAAGACTTTATGTGTTAAAATTACATGCATATATACATATTACGTATGTTGCTATATACATAAAGCTTTTAAGGATACACACTGAACTATTATATCTAGGAAGCTGGCTGATTTTTTTAAAATAAGCATATATTACCACTTCCTAAAAATAAAAACAAACCCTCCAAAAACCATTCCAATGCATCCCTACACACTAATATTACAGCTACAACATATAGTATACAAGTACTATTTTATACACTTTGAGAGCTAGTGGATTAGTTTGAGTTTACTAGTGATGCAGGTTCATTACCAAATATTTATTGAACACTTCCAAGTTCTATGACTCAACATGGACACAAGGAAGATAAGAATTAAATAAGACTAGTGCCCTCCCTCCCTACAAATTCTGATAGATGAAAAACAAATGATTACAAAACAATGTGCCGTTATAAAGATATGAACCAAGAGCTACAGAGTTAAAAAGAGGGTAACGTTTACCCAGAACATGAATAGAACATTCTAGAGCAATGAGAACATGAAGGATTTGAGAGTATAAGGCAAACAAGGTAGTTTAAAGTATACGATAAATACATGATGAAAGAGGAGACTTGAAAGGCTGAATCAAGCAGTGACAATGGATGGAAGAGAGGGAAGATGAAAAACTATGTTAAAAGACAGAACAGAATGGTGAATGATTAACAGGATTATAATTACTAACTACTTGGTCAGGGGATGCTGTTAATTGCAAAGAGTAGTTGGGGAAAAAGCGAGGAAGAAAGAGGAACAGAAAAGGTTGGTAGATAATATTTTATTTCAGATGTACCAAAAGTGAGATATTCATGGAACATCTAGAGAAAAGCATCTAACTGAAATGGGAAATGAGTACCCCAGACATGATCAGTTGGTATTCAGCATCCATTCATTCCACCTTTTATAGTCCCTTCCTGGAATACAGAGACTGGAAAGCCAAAAGTCTACTTTTCAGACTCCCTTACATTTTAAGTTGTGGATGTACATTAGGTTTTACCAATTAGATATAGCAGCCAAAAATTTAGAAGAGGAAAATGAGACAAAGGCCATTTCCTGATATTTCTTTAATGTTTTCTGTTATCACACAAGGTACTGAACAACTGATATCCAGGTTCCAGCTTCAAGCGTTAGCACTGATAAAGCACCGCTTATAGCCAAAAGGTCTGTGTTTTGGTGTTAGAAGAACTGTACCAGCAAGACCTTTCCAACTCCTCGATCACAGATAAGGCAGGATGTTTCTAAATTCCTGATCCAGTGGTGGTCCTCCAGCTACACGACTGTAGCAGATGTTGCAGCATCCCTTGAAGGTCAATTCAGAGTGTCCCAGTATCCTTCTACAAGGCTGAGCCTTCCTAGCCCTTCAAATAATTATGCAAGCATCTAATTCCCTTTATTAAATCCTTTTCTGTTTGAAGTGTCTAGAATGATTCTTCCTCAATGGAGTCCAGCCTGATTCAGTGACTCAATCTTAAAAGCCTTGACAAGAAATACAGATCGGAGAACTGCTGGCGTTAAGTAGCATGTATATTGCCCCTAGAAAAAGCAAGACTCCTGGTTGTAAATCAAGAGCCACCAACTCTATACACAAGACTGTTTATGAGAGCTGGAGAAGCCAAAAAGTAGGCTGGAAAAGACTGGTCAGGGGAAAAAAAAAAAAAAAAGGACCAAGGGCTTATTAGTACCCATGAGATGTTTGTTGGCACAAATTAAGCACAAATTACAGGAAAAAAATGGCAGAAATGATGACCCAAGAGATATTAGTTCTACCCACGGTGTATCACACCTGTACAGTTTTGAAAATCACTTAAATTATTTCCTATTTTTCACCTGTTTTGACATGGCAAATATTTCCACAAATATACCTTACAGGTCTTCGTGGCAGTAACATAAGATGACAAAGATGGAATACTATTATGTAAATATAATAAGATGTGTAAACTGTAATAAATGCAACAAATTTAAAAAGGAAAAAAGTGGGATGAGCAAAATGAAGAACTTTCCCGGACAGAGGAGAATGTTAAGTTATATAGAAAAAAGTGGCTTATAAATATAAGAAAAGAATTCAGTCCATTTAATAAAGAAAAAGTATTATTTTCACCTGTCAAATTGCCAGCATTTTGCTACTCCCCTCCACTCCTTTTTTAAAAACAAGGAAATTATCAGATACGCACTTCCACATACTATTTTAAGGAGTGTATCTGATTTGGGTTTAACCTTTTAGAAAAGCAATTTATAATCTACACCATGAACATTTAAGAAGTTCAAATTCATTGTCACACTATTAAAATTATAATCTGTATGAAGAAAAAACTTATTTGGACAAAATGTTATGCAAAGACATTCATGGCAGTGTCCTTATTTATAATTATAATAGAATCCTTTAAGTTAAATGCCTAACAGAATAAATTACAATACAGACAAAATACTATGAACCTAGGAAAAGTGTGTGTGTATAAAAATATTTCATAAAATGGAGAAATACCCAAAATGTTAAAGAAATGTGGACTCAAAAAGGTAAATATGTTTTTTAAAAGTAAGTATATGAAAGAGATTAAGAGTACACTTTTCTTCCCCAGCCCCAACTCAAGATGCCAATAAGGAGGTTTTATTTTAATTTCAGTGTTACAGTGTTACATTAGTTTCAGGTAAATACGCTTATCTCGATGAGCACTCAGTAATATATGGAATTGTTTAGTCACTATATTGTACACCTGAAACATATATAACATTGTATGTTAACAACACTGGATTTAAAATTAAAACAAAACAAAAAAAAAAAAAAAAAAAAAACCCTGTGAGCATGTAAGTTAGACTAGAAATTCAACTAGAAATTTCTTCCCAGAATTTGAGACAATTTTTAAGTTTCCTATATATTTTTTACAACTTGTTTTACAATCAGAAAAGAATTTAAGAAGCTCAAAATTACTTTAAAATAAAGATTTTAGGGGCACCAAGCTGTCTCAGTGGGCACAGCACATGACTCTTAGTCTCCATGTCATGAGTTCAAGCCCCACGTTGGGCATGAAGCCCACTTAAGAATAATAATTAAAAAAAAAAAATAATTTTTTAAAAACATTTAAAAAATTCTAAACTGTTTCAAGTGGAGAAAAGTTGAATCATACAATAAATACTATATACTCACTACCACGATACAAATTTGTTAATTGTTAACATTATGCTCACTAAAACTGGAATCTAAATACAAATATCTATCAGAAATAAATAACTCATTTATTTCTCTGGAGCTGTGATTTCCTAAAAGCCTATCATCCTGTAACTGTTTTCTACTGTAACTTGAAACTGTTAGACCAAAAAAGATTTAAAAATTCAATCTCAATATAAGGAAAAAAGTTTACAATCTTATGAGCAATTTCTGGGAACCTAGCTTTATGAGACAAGTTGTTGCCTGAAGACTTCCAGCCTGAAAAAGCATGTAAATAGTCACTTTTTGCTATTCACATGATTAAAGGAAAAAAATGAAAAAATAACACAATTTGAAAATGTCATACCTTCAAGTTTTTAAAGCAAGAGTTTAAGTATCTTGGATAGAAACTGAAAGAAAAATTGTCTCTATCATCTGTCCATCAGTAACAACTTTATAATGAGTTACAATGTATCATACCTTTCTGTTTCTAATATATCCACTATATATTGCCTCTTTATTTTTCTCCTTCTTCTCAAAATCTTCTTTAGAAAGCACAAGTTCATGAACATCTTGGGAATCTGCAGGTTTGCTTATCATCTGTTAAATATTAATAAGAGTACTTTAAAAATTCCTAAAAGTTAAACTGGTTAACACACTTAGAATCAACCTCAAAATATTTTTAATCAACTTTCATTTATAAGAAACCTTTTTACTTACTCTGGCTGATTGTCCAACAAAGAAAACAGCCTGCTTGCCCCCAACACCAAAATAGGAAATATCACTATTTAAACTGCGTGGCACTGGTACTGGACGAACATATCCTGAATGATCACTAAAAATAAAACATTAATGCAGTGATTTTAAACAGGGTACTTAGGTACCAAAGGAAATTGTTATAAAACTTTTATTAAGTGTTAATAAAATTATCCCCAAGCTAGACAATACCCTTATATTCAAGGTAAAGGAATCAGAACCCAAAGTCAAGATACCACCTAATCCAGCAGTTCTCAAAATATATTCCCCAGACCACCTGTTATCAGCATCACAAAAAACTCAAAAAATGCACATTCTTGGACCCACCCTACTAAATCATAAACTCTCTCAGCAAACAAGACTAAATAAATGCCTATATCCTTATCTATCCTACTGTCCCTACAACTGTCCCTTCAAAATTGTTTACTGCTTCAAAACTTATAAAAATATTCTCTGAAGAATATAGGAATTATAGCAAAGACATTCTTACTTCCATGTATCATGACAAAAGAACCTCTTAGGGAACCATTAACACCACTCTGGAGAGTAGGCATCCGTGGTCTCTCAAAATACAGGCTAGGTGTCCATTCCCAATATCAGATATAAACAGAATGGGGGGTGAGGCCAGAACCCCTATTACACTCAATGGAAAAGCTAAACACTACATGTGGCATAGCTGGAAGAATTAGAAAATACAAAGATACATTGAAAGCATGTTCCCATAAGAAATTTAAGAAAAAAAGGAACAGAAAATGTCAAAGTGGGTATAAAAGACATGAAGGACTAAAGGAAAATATCTCACATAAGTGTAGTACTGGAAAGAAGAGAAAATGGAAAAACTACAAATATTGGTTGACAGAGCTGGGGAATGCAGGAAATAGGGAGAGGTTGTAAAAGAATGCAAACTCTCAGTCATAAGATGAGTAAGGTCTGAAGATCTAGTCATTAACACTATTGTATAACTGAAATCTGCTAAGAGAATAAAACTTTAAAATGCTCTCACCAAAAAAAAAAAAAAAAAAGGTAAATATGTGAGGTAATGAATGTGTCAATTAACTAGAGGGAAGGAATCCTGTTTAAAAGAAAACCAGCAGCGCCTGAGTGGTTCAGTGGGTTAAGCCTCTGCCTTCGGCTCAGGTCATGATCTCAGGGTGCTGGGATAGAGTCCTGCATTGGGCTCTCTGCTAGGCGGGGAGCCTGCTTCTCACCCCTCCCTGCCTGCCTCTCTGCCTTCTTGTGATTTCTCTCTCTCTCTGTCAAATAAATAAAATCTTAAAAAAAAAGAAAACCAGAATACAGTTCAATATTTAATATATATCAATGTAAAAGGTGTAAGAACAAAAGATCGAGACAGTGAATGACATGGATATTACTGCTGTGATGTACTAATACTGTATGTGAAGTGGATGTGAAATGGCGTATTACTTGAGATAGACTATGACAAATTAAAGATATATATTTTTAATCCTAAAATTACAGTAAAACAAGAGTAACAACCAGTAATCCAACAAAGGAAAGAAATAAAATAGAATTACACACACGAAACACTCAATTTTAAATAAGTCAGGAAAAAAAAAACAAGAACAAACATAACAATAATTGCAGTGAATGTAATTGGTCTAAATCCCCAATTAAGCAGAGATTCTGAAACTTTAAGACACAAACTATGTGTTGCCTACTATAAAGTGACAATGGGTTAAAAAGTTGGAAAAAGACTTTGCATCTTAACACTAATGTAAAGAAAGCTGGAGTTGCTATATTAACATCAAACAAAGTAGATAAAAGATTATCACCAGGATATGAAGAACATGAGAACAAATACATGGGTAAATTAAATAGATCACCCTTCTCCTCTTGAGCTTTTAAAATTATAGTAGATTGCTGAAATCAAAATAACACTATTTGATACGGTTCTCAATGTACATAGAGATAACACTTAAGAAAAATTACAGGGCACCTGGGTGGCTCAGTCAGTTAAGCATCTGCCTTTGGCTCAGGTCATGATCCCAGTGCCCTGGGATCAAGCCCAACATCAGGCTTCTTGCTCAGCCAGGAGTCTGCTTCTCCCTCTCCCTCTGCCCTATCCGTCAACACCCACCACCATGCCCCCACTCATTCTCTCTCTCTAATAAATGAATAAAATCTTTTTAAAAAGAAAGAAAGAAAGAAAGAAAACTAAATTATAAATGGGAGAGAGTTAAGGAACCTAAATAATTTGGGAATATTTCACTTTCAAGTCACTTTAGGTGGTAAAATACCTTACTAGTACAATGTAATGTTTTGTATATATACAGTATTACCTACAGTGATTGCTAAAAAACAAAAACAAAAACAACAAAAAAATACTCAAAATCACTTTATAAAGAAAACAGTAAAATATGGAATAGTAAAATATGTTCAAGTAATCCATAAAAAGGTCAGAAAAGAAAAATAAAAAATAAAGGAAACAAGTTATAACATTACACACTTAAGTCCTAATACATATACCAGTAGTTAAGTAAATGTAATGATGCAAATACACTAAATAAGATCGGCAGAGTGACCCATTAAAAAAAGTTACAAGAAACTCATTTCAAATATAATGATACAAGTAGCTTTAAAGAAAATGGATGAGAAAAGACATACCAGGTAAACAGGAGTGAAAAGAATAGCTGACGAACAGCACATAAAATACACTTCAGAGCAAGAAAATTACCAGGGACAGAAGAGTATTACATAATGATAAAAGGATGCACTTACCAAGAATGCATAACAATTCTGTGTATACACGAAATAACACAAGTTCAAAATACAAAAAGCAAAAATTCAGAGAACTGAAAAAAGAAATAAATACACTTGCAAATAAGTGGGGGGGGGGGTACTTCAATAAACCTATCTTAGTCACGACCACACAGAAAACCAACAAGGACATAAAAAGAACTAAATAATATCATCAACCAACGGGATCAAACTGACATTTACAGAACACTCCTCCCAACAACAGCAGAATACATATTCTTTTCAAGAACACATAGAAAATTCCCCAAAACAGATTATATCCTGGAGCACAAAACAAATCTTGACAAATTTAAAAGAGTATATATAGAGTATGTTCTCTGACCATAATAAAAATCAAACTAGACATCAACATAAAGACAAGAGGAAATATGTTAAGAACACTTGGAAACTGAATAACACCTTCCTAAAACAATCTATGGATCAAAGAACAAGTTGCAAAGGAAATAAAAAATACACCAAACTGTAGGCATATGAATATATAGCATTATCAAAACTTAGGCTATTGTGAAAGTAGTTCTTAAAAGAAAATTTATAGAGGTGCCAGGGTGGCTCAGTGGGTTAAGTGTCTGACTCTTGATTTGGGCTCCATTCATATCTCAGGGTTGTGAGATCAAGCCCTGTGCCAGGTTCCACAAGTGGTCATGGAGCTTGCTTAAAAGTCAGTCTCTCTCTACCTCTGCCTCTCCCCTACCACCCTCTCTAAAAAAATAAGAAAAAGGAAAAGAAAAGGAAAAAGAAAAAGAAAATTTATAGCGCAAAATATTCATCTTAGATTATTGATTTGAGACTTGTCTAAGATTCCACAAGAATCTTGGGGCACCTGGGTGGCTCAGTGGGTTAAAGCCTCTGCCTTCAGCTTAGGTCACAATCCCAGGGTCCTGGGATCAAGCCCCGCGTCGAGCTCTCTGCTTTGCGGGGGGAGCCTGCTTCACCCCTCTCTCTGTCTGCCTCTCTGCCTACTTGTGATATCTCTCTGTCAAATAAATAAAAATCTTTAAAAAAAAAATTCCACAAGAATCTTTTCTACAAAAAAATCAAAATAAAACTAAAGCAAGGACGTAAATAAAGAGCAGAAATCAAAGAATTTGAAAAGAAAAAAGAATTTGCAATCAGAAAAAAAATTTAATTTATCAAACATTGTTTCTTTGAAATGTTACCAATTACTATACACTAATAAACTTGAAAATTTAATGAAATGGACTAACTCCGAATAAAATATAACTTACAAAACTAAGTCAATAAGTAATATTATAACTCTACTAACAAAATCAAAGTAATAGTTAAAAAGTCCTTCTGCAAGAAGCTTAACATACCCAAATGGCTTCCAAAGTGAGTTTTAAAACTCAAACTTAAAAACAAAAACAAAACAAAACTCAAACTTTCATAAGTGAAGTATGAATAAATAAATATAATCTCTTTAGAAAACAATTTGCTGGGGCACCTGGTAGCTCAGTCAGTAAAGCATCTGACTTAGGCTCAGGTCATGAGCGTACAGTCCCACATTGGGCTCCCTGCTCAGCGAGGAGTTTGCTTCTCCCTCTCCCTCTCCCTCTGTTCCTCCCCTATCCCAGCTCATGCACGCTCTCGCTTGCTCACTCTCTCTCTCAAATAAATGAATACTATCTTTAAAAACAACAACAATTTGCCATTACCTTGTATATTGGAACTTTCATCTTTATAACCCACGAAGTTCCCTTCTAGGTACCTAAGAACTTCTGTAGATTTGGACTAGCAAACATACATAACACTGTATAACAGCATACACACATATGCACACACAATTATACAACTTATAAGACAGTATTACTCATAATGCCAAATGTAGTAGGGGAAGCCAAATGCCACTGACTGGAGACTAGACTAAATACAGTATGATTTCTTTTAAATATACACAAAAGAATATTTTATGGTTATGAAAAAAAATAAACTACAGACCCACATAAAGTTGAAATCTTAGTAACCTAGTATTAAGTGAAAATACAAGTTCTTCGTAGAACTACAAATAGTATAATTATCCTTTTTTTGCAGCATCAAAAAAATAAGCAAAATTAGATTTTTTAAAAATAAGGAAATAGGGATTTTGTCTGCCTTTGGCTCAGGTCATGATCCCAGGGTACTGGGATCAAATCCTGCATCAGGCTTCTTGCTCAGTGAGGAGCCTGCTTCTCCCTCTGTCTGCCGCTCCTCCTGCTTGTGTGTTCTCTGACAAATAAATAAAATACAATCTTAAAAAAAAATAAGGAAATAAAAATTTAAGACAGTGATTCACTTTGGTGGGAAGAAAAAAAAACAGAACAAGGGTACAAGATGTACATTACAGAAAATGTGCTACTTACTGGTTTGGGTGGTAAATTCTGGTTATTCAGCTTATTAAATTTTTCAATAAATAAACCTTAAAAATTCAATGCCTGAATTGATGAACTGTTATAAATTGTAATTTGTAATTAATTATAATTAATCAAATTCTATGAACCTGATGTCTATTAAGAAAAATAAAGAGGCGCTTGGGTGGTTCAGTGGGTTAAAGCCTCTGCCTTCAGCTCGGGTCATGATCTTGGGGTCCTGGGATCGAGCCCCGTATTGGGCTCTCTGCTCAGCGGAAGCCTGCTTCCTCCAATCTCTCTGCCTCCCTCTCTGCCTATTTGTGATCTATCTCTGTCAAATAAATAAATAAAAGCTTTAAAAAAAAAAAAAAAGAAAGAAAAAGAAGTAAATGGGTTTAGGGTGTCTGGCTGAAGCACCCAACTCTTGTTCTTGAGGTTGTGTGTTCAAGCTCCACACTGGGTGTAGAGATAACTTAAAAATTAAAAAAAAAAAATTTTTTTTAAAGTAAATGGGTTCTAAGACTTTAATTACCATGGCAATACTTCTAGGAAACAGGCTGAAAATACCTGACCCCAAATACTATCCTACAACATATACGTAAGTACATAAAAGTTTAGAGAGAGAGCAGCTCCGAGATAAAACAACACATATGTACTTAAACTGATTCAAAACTAAGAAATTCTGTTAACTGATAAGGAATGGACATAGTCACCAGGAAGTAAGTCTCCCTTTCAATGCAAATCATCCATGCAATTCTAACCCAGGGAAAAACCTTATCATGGAAAATAAGGTTGAGAATACAAATTTCGTTTCAGACTTCTGTAATTAAGTCCAGAAAATTTCCTGTACTCACACTCAAGGATTATATAAATACCCCTTCATGAAAGTAAGGAAAAGAGGAAGATAATCTGACCTCAAGATAAATCTTGCATTGTAGAAGCAATCCTTTGGAGAATTTAGAAAGTCACCTGCCTCAGGAATAAATTCATATCACAGTCCAAAAGAATTTCAAAACACATCTCAATCAAATACTTGATATAATGTAAAATGACACTGTATCTTTTCAAAATAAGAGTGTTCCATTAGAAGAGAGAAACAAAATCTGAAAGGAAACAAATCACAAAAGGTGTTGAAAGTAAGAAAAAGGAACAGGAGGTGTAATCCAATTAGTAAAAAGAAACTAAAAAACAATATATAAGTGGTGGCCAGGAAATAGGGTAGAGTGACTACATATGTATATTTACATCTCACTGTCTCACATCTACCAAAGGGAATAACCCCACAATAAAACCTTCACCTCCAACAAACTGATAAATGGCCACAGATCCCTATTAGAGCTTCTGGAATAAGTCTGTGTGACACAACAAAAATAACCAAATTAAAGTAGGAGGTCTAAATGTTACATACTCATTCTCTGAATTCAAATAATACAAATATCAAGATAAATGAAAACTCATCTTTGCAGAAATACACTGAAGACACAGGAGCTTTTTCTTTAGGAAAACTAGGGAAAATTCTGTTGAGAGTCCATTTCCACAACCTAAAAAATGGCATGGGAAGTGGGCCATGTGGCATGATATTTTTATTAAAAAAAAAAAAAAATAGCTAAGTTGAGAAACTTTTAATTGCTAATTAAGTTGAAAGTGCAGAAAGTAGCACTAATCCAACATATGTCTGAATTAGGACCACCTACAATACTTCTTCTTTCCATAAAATAATTAAATGAACACACAGTATTACAATTATGTTCTAGGTATCTAATTTAACTTCTAAGGCAATGATTATAACAGAGACTACGTGATGATGAGCACATTTTTTAGGTTCATGTAATGTTGGACATGTTAAGAGAGGTTTGGATTACACAGGTGAATACATATGTCAAAAATCAGTTAAGAGAGTGAGCACTTCTATAAAGATAAAGTAAGGACCTATGAAAACCTGCTCACAGATAAAACCAATGAAAACATCTGAAAACACTGTCAAAAATCAACATTTTCAGAACTCTATTAACCAAAGGCTTGGAACAATCCAAGGAGTGTTTCTTCAAGATACACAGCTGAATCTCAGTAAGAACAGTGAGCTCTGTGATGTTTTAACATGCCCTATTCCATTTTCTTCTCACCAGTTCTACAAAAGCCTTGAAAACTGACAACCCTGAATCATGGTGAAAACCAGCCAGCCAGGCAGGAGTCACTGGAGTAAATTTGGAGTTCCCTCAAAGCCCCTTCCCCATGCAACTGGCATTATTAGAGTTCTCTGACCCATGCCTAGGAACCTCCACTTGCAAGCTTTGTCTTTACTCGACCTAACTCAGAACTTGATCACTGTGAACCACTTTTTGCGGTTGGTCATTTGTCAAAAACAGTCAGTGGCAACTGTTCATGATCACAGCTGACTAAGGCAATCAAGAGAATATAAAGAATCTGGCCAAAAACTTTACAAGGAAAATCTGGAGAATGAGAAATCCTTAGTGATTTTTAAAAGCTCCAGCATAGGCTTAAGGGGAGAGAAGATGGCAGATGAGTAGGAGACCTCATTTCATCTGGTCCCTTAACTTTAGCTAGTTAACTATCAAATCATTCTGAATACCTATGAATTCAACCACAGATATAAGAAAAGAATTGCTGAAACTCTACAAACAGAAAAGCAACCACTTTTTGCAAGGTAGGAGGTACAGAGAAGTGAATCTGAGGGGATGGGATATAGCTGAAGATAAATGGTGGGGGAGGGAACTTCTATAAGCCAGCTACCAGAAAATGATTTGTCCCAGAGCACAAAATCAGAACTTTTAGAAATCTGCTCCAGTGAGAGATGTCCCTGCCTGAAAGGTGCTCAGCTGGTGAAGTGGGGCAGAATCCTAGGTGGGACAGTGTGGTCTCAGGATCCCTGGGGTCACAGAAAGAATGGGAGTGTCTGTGGAGCAGGGAAACTGGTTTTGTTCAGCAAGGCTGCAAGGGGGCTCTCAAGGGAGTTTGCCATAAACCACACACTGCAGCATGATCCAGCAACAGTTCTCTGTGCGGAGGCCCTGCAAAGGGCAGAAACATGGTGACCCTCCTCCTCCCACTAGGGAGAATCAGTGAGGACAAGCATTGCAGTAGTCTGCAGACTTTGACTCACACAAAAGGGAAGACGGCTTATTCCTGAGGTTTTACTGAAGAAAGGGGACCAGAATCCTTCAGCTCTGTCTGGAGATAGAGCCCCTCTATCCTCTCAAGAGGCATGGAAAGCCTTCAGTTAACAAAAACCACATAGAGCAACCAGAAGCAGCTTACACTGAGCCTGGCTCCCTGGCAAGGGGTGGTACAACTCCACCAAAGCAAAGACACCTGAGAATCAGCCCAACAGACCCCTCCCCCAGAAGACCAGCTGGAACAAAAGGCGAACACCAAGTTTATGGAGGACACAGGCCTGCAAAACTCCAGCACTAGGGGAAAATAGTATATAGAATTCAAGGGTTTCATTTACCTTTCAGTGTAAAATTTTTCTTTTCTTCCTATTCAACTAGTTTCTTATTTTATCAACTGTTTTTAAGTCCTTTTTTAACTTTCATTTTTTACATTTACATTTTTAAAGACATATTCTTCATTTTTTGACTTCCTTTCACTGTATTCAATTTTTTTTGTATATATACATATATGTATGTATGTGTGTGTGTGTGTGTGTGTGTATATATATATATATATGTATATATATATATATTTTTTTTTTTCATTTCCTTACATTTTGGGTCTTCTAACAAACAGACCAAATACACCCAAGACCAACTGGATCATCCTGTTTTGTCCACCTGAGAAATTATATTTTCTCTTCCCCACCCCCCTTTTGTTTCTTGGTTTCTGACCTCTGGATTTGTCTAGTATGTATTTCACTTGGGTTGTGGTTGACATTTTTTATTTTCTTCTCTTGTTCATCTATTCTTCTTTGGGCAAAATGATTAAAAGAAGGAATTCACAACATAAAGAAAGAACTAGAGGTAATACTCTCTGTCACAGATCTAATGAATATGAATATAAGTAAAATGTCACTGCTGGAATTCAGGAAAACGATTGTAAAGTTACCAGCTGCACTTGAAAAAAGCATAAAGACACTAGAGAATCTCTTAGTGCAGAAATAAAATCTAATCAGGCTAAAATTAAAAATGCTCTGAGATGCAGTCTAAATTGGACACTCTAATAGCTAGGGTAAATCAGGCAGAAGAGACAGTAAGTGACAGGGAAGGTAAGTTGATGGAAAGAAAGGAAGCTGAGGAAAAGAGAAAAACAATAAATGTACCATGAGGGGAGGCTTCAAGAAATCAACAATACCATAAAGCAAAACAATATTAGAAGTATTGGGTGTCCCTAAGGAAGAAGAGGAGGGTGGGCAGAAGGTATATTAGAGCATATCATAGCTAGGAACTTCCCTGATCTGGGGAAGGAAACAGGCATTCAAATCCAAAGGCAGAGAGGACCCTTCTCAAAATCAATAAAGAAAGATCAACACCCCAACATATAATGGTGAAGCTTGAACATTTCAAAGATAAAAAGAAAATCCTGAAAGCAGCTTGGGACAAGAGGTACTTAACCAACAAGGGTAGAAATGTAAGGCTGGCACCATACCTGTCCACAGAGGCATGACAGGCCAGAGAGGGCGGGCATGATATATCCAGGGTACTAAATGAGAAAAACATGCAGCCAAGAATACTTTATCCACCAAGGCTCTCACTCAAAATGGAAGGAGAAATAAAGAGCTTCCAGGACAAATAGAAATTAGAGATTTCGTGAACACTAAACCAGCCCAGCAAGAAATATTAAAGGAGATCCTGTAAGCAAAGAGACAGCCCAAAAATAACATACACCAGAAACAATCTACAAAAACAGGGACTTTACA
The DNA here is from genome assembly GCF_002288905.1 of Enhydra lutris kenyoni. Classification (NCBI taxonomy): domain Eukaryota; kingdom Metazoa; phylum Chordata; class Mammalia; order Carnivora; family Mustelidae; genus Enhydra; species Enhydra lutris. The sequence continues at coordinate 14,059,923 of NW_019154092.1, forward strand.
GGTAATACAATGGCACTAAATTCTTATTTTCAATAATTACTCTGAATGTAAATGGGATGAATGCTCCAATCAAAAGACACAGGGTATCAGATTGGATAAAAAAGCAAGACCCACCCATATGGTTATCTATAAGAGACTCATTTTAGACTTAGACACCTCCAGACTGAAAGTGAGGGAATGGGCAACAATTTATCTTTTGACTAATGGACACCAAAAGAAAGCTGGGTAGCAATCTTCATATCAGACAAATTAGATTTTAAATCAAAGACCATACAAAGGGATAAAGAGGGACACTATATCATACTTACAGGGTCTATCCAACAAAAAGATCTGACAAATATAAATATTCATGCTCCTAACTTGGGAGCAGCCAACTATATAAGCCAATTAATAACCAAATTAAAGAAACACATTGATAATAACACAATAATAGCCTGGGACTTCAACGCCCTACTCACAGCAATGGACAGATCATCTAAGCAGAAGATCAATAAAGAAACAAGGGCTCTGAATGATACACTGGAGCGGATGGACTTCACTGATATATACAAAGCATTCCATCCTAAAGTAACAGAATACAAATTCTTTGTAAGTGCACATGGAATATTCTCCAGAATGGATAACAAACTGGTTCACAAATCAGGTCTCAACCAATACCAAAAGACTGGGATTATTCCCAATATTAGATATGAAAATATCTTATTTTCAGACCACAATGCTTTGAAACTTGAACTCAATCACAAGAAACATATAAACTACCAAACTGAAACAGGAAGAAATAGAAAACCTGAATAGACCCATAACCAGAAAGGAAACTGAAGAAGTAATCAGAAATCTCCTAAAAAACAAGAAAGTCCAGGGCCAGATGGCTTCCCAGGGAAATTCTACCAAACATTTAAAAGAACCTATTCTACTGAAGCTGTTTCAAAAAATGGAAATGGAAGGAAAACTTCCAAACTCATTTCACAAGGCCATCATTACCTCAATCCCAAAACCAGACCCCATGAAAAAGGAGAATTACAGACCAATATCCCTGATGAACACAGATGCCAAAATCTCAACAAGATACTAGCCAACTGGGGTGCCTGGGTGGCTCAGTCAGTTAAGCGTCTGCCTTTGGCTCAGGTCATGGTCCGAGGGTCCTGGGATCAAGCCCTGCATCAAGCTCCCTGCTCAGTGAGGAGCTTGCTTCTCCCTCTGCTTCTTCCCCCTGCTTGTGCTCTCTCTCTGTCAAATAAATAAAGTCTTTAAAAAAAAAAAAAAAAGATACTAGCCCATAGAATCCAACAGTATATAAAAAGCATTATTTACCACGATCAAGTGGGATTTATTCCTGGGATACAAGGGTGGTTCAACATCTACAAATCAATCAACATGACAGATCACATTAATAAAAGAGAGGATAAGAACCATATGATCCTCAATTTATGCACAAAAACCATTTGACAAAATATGATCCTCGATTTATGCAGAAAAACCGTTTGACAGCATCCTTTCTTGTTTAAAACTCTCCACAGTGTAGGGTAGAGGGAACATACCTCATTATCATAAAAGCCATCTATGAAAAGCCCACAAAGAATATCATTCTCAATGGGGAAAAACTGGGCTTTCCCCGTAAGGTCAGGAACACGACAGGGATGCCCACTCTCACCACTGTTGTTCAACATAGTACTAGAAGTCCTAGCTTCAGCAAACAACAACAACAACAACAAAAATAAATGGCGTTCAAATTGGCAAGGAAGTTGTCAAACTCTCACTCTTTGCAGATGGCATACTTTATGCGGAAAACCCAAAAGACTCCGCTCCAAAAGTGCTAGAACTCATACAGGAATTCAGCAATGTGGCAGTATATAAAATCAATGCATAAAGATCAGTTATATTTCTATATATAACAGAGAGACAGAAGAAAGAGAAATTAAGGAACTGATCCCATTTACAATTGAACCAAAACCCATAAAATACCTATGAATAAACCTAACCAAAGGATCTGTACTCTAAAAACTAGAGAATACACAAGGGCTCCTGGGTGGCTCAGTCAGTTAAGTATCTGCTTCTGCTCAGGTCGTGATCACCTGGTCCTGGGATCTAGCCACCCATGGTGTTCCCTCCTCCATGGGAAGCCTGTTTCTCCCACTCCCTCTGCACTGCTTGTGCTCTCTTTCTCAGTCTATCTCAAATAAATAAAATCTTTAAAAATAAAAATTAAAAAATTTAAAAAAAAACTACAGAACACTTATGAAAGAAATTGAGGAAGACACAAAGATGGAAAAACATTCCATGCTCGTGGATTGGAAGAACAAATATTGTTAAAATATCTATGTTACCCAATGCAATCTACACATTCAATGCAATCCCTATTAAAATACCATTAGCATTTTTTACAGAGCTGGAACAAATAATCCTAAAATCTTCCTGGAATCAGAAAAGACCCTAAATAGCCAAAGAATGTTGAAAAAGAAAACCAAAGTTGGTGGCATCACAATTCAAGACTTTAAGCTAGATTACAAAGCTGTAATAATCAAGACAGTCTGGTACTGGCAGAAAAACAGACACATAGATCAATGGAACATAACAGAGAATCCAAAAATGGACCCACAACTCTATGGTGAACTTATCTTTGACAAAGCAGGAAAGAATATCCAATGGAAAAAGGACAGTCTCTCTTCAATAAATGGTGCTGGGAAAATTGGATAGCAACATGCAGAAAAACAAAACTGGACTACTTTCTTATATTTTCTTATATATTCCATACACAAAGATAAACTCAAAATGGATGAAAAGACCCAAATGTGAGATAGGAATTAATCAAAATCCTAGAGAAGAACACAGGCAGCAATCTCTTTGATCTCAACCACAGCAACTTCTTGCTAGACATGTCTCCAAAGGCAAGGGAAACAAAAGCAAAAATCACCTTTTGGAACTTCATCAAGATAAAAAGCTTCAGCACAGTTAAGGAAACAGTCAATAAAACTAAAATGCAACTTATGGAATAGGAAAAGATATTTGCAAATGACATATCAGATAAAGGGCTAGTATCCCAAATCTATAAACAACCTATTGAACTCAACACCCTAAAAACCAAATAATCCAGTCAAGAAATGGGCAGAAGACATGAACAGACATTTGTCCAATGAAGACACAGAAATGGCCAACAGACACATGAAAAAACGTTCCACATCACTTGGCATCAAGGAAATACAAATCAAAACAACAATGAGAGGGAACTCCAGGTGGATCAGTTGATGAGGCAACTGCCTTCAGCTCAGGTCATGATCCCAGGCTCCTGGGTTCAGCTTCCTGCATCAGGCTCCTTGCTCAGCAGGGAGACTGCTTCTCCCTCTGCCTGCCACTCTCCCTGCTTGGGCTTGCTCACTTTCTCTTGCTTTTTCTCTGACAAATAATATCTTTAAAAAAAAAAAAGAAAAAAGAAAAGAAAAAGAAAACCCACAATGAGATACCACCTCACACCAGTCAGAACGGCTAAAATTAACAACTCAGGAAATAACACATGTTGGCAAGGATGTGGAGAAAGGGGAACCCTCTTACACTATTGGTAGGAATGCAAACTGATGCAGCCACTCTGGAAAACAGTATGGAGATTCCTCAAAAAGTTAAAAATAGAGCTACCCTATGACCCAGCAAATGCATTACTAGGTATTTACCCCAAAGATACAAATGTAGTGATCTGAAGGAGCACCTATACCCCAATGTTCATAGCAGCAATGTCCACAATAGCCAAATTGTGGAAAGAGCCAAGATGTCCATCGACAGATAAATGAATAAAGACAACATGGTATAGGGGCACCTGGGTGGCTCAGTGGATTAAGCCTCTGCCTTCAGCTCAGGTCATGGTCTCAGGATCCTGGGATCAAGCCCCCGTGTTGGGCTCTCTGCTCAGTGGGGAGCCTGCTTCCCTCTCTCTCTGCCTGCCTCTCTGCCTACTTATGCTCTGTCAAATAAATAAATAAAATCTTTAAAAAAAAAAAAAAAAGGAAGACATGGTATGTGTGTGTATGTATATATACACACACACACACACACACATATATATATAATGGAATATATACATACACACACATTATATATATATATATATATATATGTATATATATATATATATATATAATGGAATATTACTCAGCCATTAGAAAGGATAATTACTTACCATTTACATCAATGAGGAGGATATTACACTGAGCAAAACAAGCCAATCATAGAAAGACAATTCTCTTATAGTTTCATTCATATGTGGAATGTAAGAACAGTGCAGAGGATTATAGGGGAAGGGAGGGAAAACTTAAAGAGAAGTCATCAGGGAGGGAGAAAAACCATGAGAGACTCTTAACAGTAGGAAACTAGGGGAGGTGGTAAGGGGATGAGGTAATTGCATGATGGGCATTAAAGAAGGCACTGGGTAGTATACACAACTGATGAATTAACTATATCTGAAATTAATGATACACTATACATTGGCTAATTGAATTTTTAAAAATAATACAAATAAAACAAAAGCTCCAGCATATTCATAAGACTAGAAAACATTACAGTTATATGCAGGACTATATACATGCTCAAGAAAGCATGCAGAAGGCGCTAATCTCTCATTTCTGGCTGACATTGAGATTCTGTGCAAGCAAGAAGTGAAGACTAAGGCAGAGTTGTAAACGTCCTGCCAGAACATAAAAACATACTCCAATATGCAAACAGATATGCATCCCTTGACAAAAGCTCGGAAGACTTAATGGTTCCAGACATTTAGGGAAAATGTCCAATCATTACCTGACCACTAAGCTACACAGAGATTTCAGTGGCAACACAAGATAAAGAATACAGATGCTACAGGAGCGCCTGGATAGCTCAGTTGGTTAAGCGTCTGCCTTCAGCTCACGTCATGATCCCAGAGTCCTAAGACAGAGGCCCACATCAAGCTCCCTGCTCAACAGGGAGGCTGCTTCTCTCTCTTATTCTGCCCCTCCTCCCTCATGCATGGTTTCTCTCTAATAAATAACAAATCTTAAAAAAAAAAAAATAGTGATGTTACAGAATTAGTTTAGAGGGGTAAGTACACAACAACAAACAGAAGAAACAAACAAGCAGCCCTGGGGAGAGGGATGAATCTGATTGCCAGAGCTGCCACACTATATTATTTAAACTGTCTTATTCTCAACAAAAAAAACTGAACCATGACAAAAATATTAAAGTACAGCTCATACACAGGGGAAAAAAGCAGTAAGTATAAATTGTCTCAGAGAAAGCCTAGACACTGAACTTACTAGACAAAAATTTAAATCAGGTATTTCATAAGGCATTCAAGTAACAGAAATCATGAAGTAAATAATGAAGTATGAGAACAGAGTTTCACCAAACAGAGCACAAGAGATAGAATTTAAAAAAAAAGAACCAAATGAAAGTTCTACAATTTAAAGAAACAAAAACTGAAAGGAAAAAATTAGTTAAGTGGCTCATGAGTACATCTGATTTGGCAGAAGAATCAGTGAACTTAAAAAGCAGGTCAAAGTACTCAGTCCGAGGAACAAAAAGAAAAAAGAATGAAGAAAAATGAACAGAACCTCAGAGACCTATAGGACACCATCAACCATATGAATACATGGATAATACGAGCCAGAGAAGAAGATAAAGATTATTTGAAGAAATAATAGCCAAAAACTTCCCCAACTGTGATGAAAAACAATAATCTACAAATCCAAAAACCTCATCCGCCACCAAATAGAATGAACTCAAAAAGACCCAAACCTAGTCACATCAATATCAAACTACTAAAAGCCAGACAACAAGAATCTTGAAAGCAGACAGAAGAGATTAGTCACACAAGGGATACTAAGTAAGATTAACAGCTGATTCTTCATCAGAAACTATGGAACCTTTGTAGGTTAACCTATTCAAAGTGTTAAAAAAGGGGGAAAAAACTATCAACCTTCAAAAATGAAGGAGATAAGGTTAAGACATTCCCAGATAAACAAAAACTAAAGAAATCTGTTGCTAGTAGATCTGCCCAAAATAGTTACTAAAGACTGTCCTTTTTACAATTCTTTTGATTTAAAAATGCATAAAGCAGTAACTAGAAAACTGTTGATGTAATTATAATGTATAAAGATGTCATTTATATAAAAATAATAAAATGAAGGAGTGGGAGGGAATGAAACCACACAGGAACAAAGTTTTTTTTATATTACTCACAGTAAATTGGTATTAATCCAAACCAGATTGTAAGAGTTTAACTGTAATCCCTAGAAAAACTACTAAAAATTAGACTAACAACTATTTAAAGTATATTAATGATTAGTGAGTGAAGGAGAGGATGAGGGGACACAGAAGTGACTACAATGGGTAAAGGTTTCTATTGGAGTGATGAAAATGTTCTGGAATCAGTTGTGATGGCTGCACCACTTTGTGACTATATTCAAAGCTACTGAACTGTACATTTTAATATGGTGAATTTTATGGTATATGAATTATATGTCCATAAAAAATATATTCAAAAAAGGTAAGCTTATGACATGTGAGCATTTCACTGTAGGTAAATTTTACCTCAAAAACAACAATAACAAAAGAGATAGATAATGGTATCAATGCTTTAAGCATTAGGAGAGTGCTTTAGTGCTAAGCATTAGGAGAAGCATTAGGGTGGCTCAGTCATTAAGCATCTGCCTTCAGCCCAGGTCATGATCCCAGGGTCCTGGGACCGAACCCCACATCGGGCTCCCTGCTCAGCAGGGAGTCTGCTTTTCCTTCTCCCCAACTTGTGTTCGCTCTTTCATTGTCTCTGTCAAGTAAATTAAATCTTTAAAAAAAAAAAAAAAAAGCACTGGGAGAAAATTTATAGGATCTATACTTTATTTTGAATTAAAAAAAATAAAATAAAATACCTGAACTAAAGATTAGTAGGATAGACAGATACGTGGGAAAGCAATGGTCAGTGGTAGAAAGTAGGCATGAATATCTGGGTTTTCACCATAGAATTTCAACTGTTCTATAAGTTCAAAAATGTTCATAAAATGCTGAGGGAAAGAATAGTACTGAGGAAACACTCAGATCCAGGTTGTGGACCTTTCTGCAAATAGCCTGAACTCCATAAAAAAACAGTATCATTAAAGACACAAATGTCAAATTATTGTAGAATAAAAGAATCCAGAGAGACATGACAAAGGGGTAAAAAACCTGAATGTGGACATTATATACTTTAAATCAATGATAAATTTCTTGTTGTGACAGTAGTCTTCTGGTTATGAGAATGTCCTCATGTGAAAGAGATACATGCTACAGTATTTTGTAGTGAAATGTCATAAAGAATGTAATTTACTTTCAAATGATTTAGGAAGAGAATATATACATACATATAGATAGAAGACAACAAATGTGAGAAAACGTTAACAACTAATAAATCTAGATGAAGGATACATGCTTGCTAATATCGCTCTTTCAACTTACTTGCTTTAACATTTTCAAAATATAAAGGGTAGGAGATAAGTAGTACCAAGGTGAGAGTTATAAAGAATATTGGCAAATTAGAACTCTCACCTCATCTCCCTCTATTCTCCCCCTCATATACCACACTTGTGTCCTTCCACTGTCCCAAATAAAACAAGCTGATCATAATTTCACCGTCTGTCTTTGCTGGTGTGCCTTCTACTGGGAGTACTCTTCCCCCAGATCTTTGGCCATTTTCCTTTAATCATTCAAGCTTCAACTTAAATGCAATCTCAAAAAGGCCCTCATCTACCACCCTAAGAGATGCCTGCCCATCAAGCTCTAACATATTACCTGATATTTTCTTAACAACAATAATTTATAACTGGAATGTTTATAAATTTTTTGTGTTTACTTGTTTTTCTCTCTACAACATAAATGACAAGCCAAGAGAGTCAGCTGTTTTATGCTTTTAGGCTGTCCTACTTTTCTTCCATAGCCTGTATCCTATGACACCCACCCTTGTATCTAGTAAAAAGTTAACTGGAAATAGTAAAGCAACTGATAATTTTTTCTACAGGAGTAGAAGCTAGGGGAGTGAGTAATCTGAAGTTAACAGAAATCAGAGTGAGTGGGTCAAGGGACTGATACTAAACTCAAAGATGGTATGAGTATATAATAGCTATAACAGTTGATGGTTTTACTAATACAATACCTAAAACACTAGGACAAGAGCCAGCAACAGCAACCTTTTTAACAAAAATTAAACAAAATTTCCCCAGCATTTAAATTTAAAAGTTTATGTTGTTCTAAGACCTAGAGAAAAATCAGAGTCCATGTTCCTTGAATTCAGTTAAGATTTACTCTAACAGTATAGATTCTACTTCCTTCTCTTCCACCTGATTTAAATAACATTTTCCTAATCTTTTTGCCAATCTACCACCTGATATTTCTATTGCATGCTAAATACTATCCTTATGCTTTAAAAGACAGTGGTCTTTGCCATCTCTGTGAATATTTTACAAATCCTTGAAGTGGCATGTACTTGTGAATATAATGAAAAAGAATGGTTGTAGAAAGTCTGAGGCTGAAAATAAGAAAGTAGAAACTAAAATGATAGCTTATATAGTTTATATTTACTGATTTGTTTACTATAGGACAAGCTCTATCCTAAAGATTTTACACAACACACTAACTCATTTGGTTCTCACAAAACCTTGTGAGGTATTTTCCACATTTTACGGATACATAAACTGAAACTTAAAGAACTAAAATACCTCGACCCATTGGTCAAGCCTCCACCCATACCTATAACTATTAAGGTTGGATTCAAACCAGGCCAAATGATTTCAGAGCCCTTCTTCATGCCTGTCACCATGACACTATAAGTCTTTACAAACTTGATAAAAATTCTGTGGTGCTAAAATTTCAGGAGGAAGGGAAATGTGCTAACTATATATTAGTTTTCAACATTGTTAAGATTAATACTTAAATTTCGGTGATTCTCCTTGACATAACAAACTGCAAAACAGGACATGAAAAAATATTACTTAATAAGAATACCAACAGATACTTCCCAAGTATTATACCTGAAGTACAATACATAACTAAAAATAGCAAAAGTCCTGTGGGTCATAGCTCTTACTAGAATTCAGTTAACATCCCAAAGACCTAAACCTTTATATCCCGAACAACTTCTAGTATATTTTGCTTCCCATATGGCATTCTCATTCAGGGTATTTTCTATGAACATATTCTGATATAAAACTCCTGACTAGGCAGCGCCTGGGCGGCTCAATGAGTTAAAGCCTCTGCCTTCGGCTCAGGTCATGATCCCAGGGTCCTGGGATCGAGCCCCGCATCGGGCTCTCTGCTCAGCAGGGAGCCTGTTTCCCTTCCTCTCTCTCTGCCTGCCTCTCTGCCTACTCGTGATCTCTGTCAAATGAATAAATAAATAGACAAACAAATTCTTGACTAGACTCTATTCTCTAACAGCTATGAATAGTTTATAAAGCAGAGCCCTGAAGGGCATGTGGGCGTCTCTGTCAGTTGAGTGCCTGACTCTTGATTTCAGCTTAGGTCAGAGTCTCAGGGATATGGGCTCCAGCCCTGTGTCAAGCTTTGCACTCAGTGTGGAGTCAGCTTGTCCCTCTCCCTCTGCTCCTCTCCTTCACTCTCTCAAATGAATAAAATCTTTTATTTTTTTTTAATTTTTATTTATTTCTTTGAGAGAGAGAGAGCAAGAGTACAAGCAAGGGGAGGGGCTGAGGGAGAAAGAGACTCTCTGCTGAAGAAACCCAACACTAGCCTTGATCCCAGTACCCTAAGATCATGATCCGAGCTGAAGGCAGATGTTTGACTGAGCCACCCAGGTACCTCTCAAATAAATAAAATCTTAAAAAACAAAACAAAACAAAACAAAAGGAAAGAAAAGAAAAGAAAAAGCAGAGCCTTGAAATCAGAGCAACAATGAGCTCAAGAGAACAATCATTAAGCATCTGCCTTCGGCTCGGGTCATGATCCCAGGGTCCTGGGACAAAACCCCACATCGGGCTCCCTGCTCGGCGGAAAGCCTGCCTCTCCCTCTCCCACTCCGCCTACTTGTGTTTCCTCTCCCGCTGTGCCTCTCTGTCAAATAAATATATGAAAATCTTAAAAAAAAAAAAAAAAAGAGAGAGAGAGAGAGAGAGAGAGAGAGATAAAACCTGTGGTTCATTAGATGCTTTGCAAGTGGCATCAGGTGACTGCTGAAGTTTAGTTTAAAACCATCCTACTGGGGGGACGCCTGGGTAGCTCAGTGGGTTAAGCCGCTGCCTTCGGCTCGGGTCATGGTCCCAGCGTCCTGGGATCGAGTCCCACATCGCGCTCCTTGCTCAGCGGGGAGCCTGCTTCTCCCTCTGCCTGCCACTCTATCTGCTTGTGCTCACTCTCGCTCTCTCTCTCTCTCTCTGACAAATAAATAAATAAAATCTTTAAAAAAAAAAAAAAAAGAAAGAAAGAAAACCATCCTACTGGGATGCCTAGGTGGCTCAGTTGGTTAAGCATCTTGTGCCTTTGTCACAATCCCAGGGTCCTGGGATTGAGCCCTGCGTCAAACTCCCTGCTCAGAGGAAAGCCTGCGTCTCCCTCTGCCCCTCAGCCCCGCTGTGTACACACGTGCGCGCTCTCTGTCTCTCAAATAAATAAAATCTTTTAAAAATAAGTAAATAAAACCATCCTACTGCTTTAGAGGCCACACAGCTCTCATCAAACTTTAGTAAGGAAATGGGAAAGTTCCATAATACTTAAGATGTCATCATACCTCCTAAATATTAGAAAATGCAAAAAGAATTCTTTAGTGGAAGGCATAATATTATGTAGTTTTGACTATTTCTAAGTCTCAAAAATAAAAACTTTATTATATAAATACTCTAAATATATATGCTCATAACATATACATTGATAATGTCAAAAGCTCCAATGTACCATGTATAACTAAAGAAACATTAGAGTTCTTATCCTTATTAAAATTCCCAGCTACCCATCAAAAACATGAATAAGGTTTTCTAACCTTTCAAAGTCACCTTGCCTTGTAAATTTTGATAACCTATACACGGCCCAGTTGTTAAGCTGTTTAGAGGTCATTCCTCTTCCATTATCTATCACTGCAACGGCAGGTTTTCCTTGTGTTTCATCAAAAAGCTATGAAATAAGTTCAAAAGACAGGAAAAGTCAAATCAATGTCAAAAATATAAAAAGTTATTTATTAAAGAATTAAATGGGCTCATTCATACACCGATAGTGGAAGTGTAAATGTATTGTAAGTTACTAAAAGTTATGTCAGCTGTATAAATCAAAGGCCTTAAAATTCTTCATGTCCTTTAATCCAGAAATTCCATTTCTCAGAATTTAGCTTAAGGAACTAATCAGAAACGTCTAAAGACCATAAAGATCTTCATGCCAGCACTGTTTACAACAGCAAAAATGTAGAAAAAAAATCTAAATCTTTAATAACAATAGACTACATAATTTATAATATAGCCCATAAATGAAACCGTAGCAATGGAAGATTATACTGCAGAATATTCATGATATGGCAAATGTCTACAATGTACTGTGTCAAGAGAAAGTAGATCACCAAAAAAAAGTACACTGTGATCACACATACATGTATACCTATATGCATAGAAAAAGGGCACATAAAAATTTTAACAAGAGAAATCAGATAATTTCTACTTTTAGTTTATTTTCTAATACTTCTAACAATGAACTTGTAGTACTTTTATAAAAGGAAGTTAAATTTCTTTATAGTATTTTCTTACCAATTTGATCTGTATTCTTCTAATACCAGTGTTTCTAGAAGTAGCAGACAATGAATTGTCAATTAATTCTGCAAGAGCAAAAGCTGGAAAAGAATGAGAAGACATTACTGCTTAACTTTTTCCTCCCAAATACTTCATTTAAAAGTTCAAAGTAGAAGAAACTCTGAAGTACCTTAAGCCATCACTTTTATTTTCCAAAGAGCTAGAATTAAAGTATTATCCTGATCCTAATGATATAATACACAATAAAGGCATCATCATCAATCACCACCAGCATTAAAAAGCAGTCATCAACCAGTACTTGTAAGGCACTATACGGCATGAGTCAGCCAGCCATGATTCCTGGCTTCAAGGAGTTTATAATCTAAAGACAGACATACAGACATAGGAGACAAACAAAAGACCATAACCATAAAATCAAATACTAGTTCATGGTATGTAATACATCATGCACAAGTCAAAAGTAAACACATTCAGAAACAAGGCAGGGCAGGGGTTGCAAATATAAAGCAATTATAAAAATGTCTATTAAGAACTAATGTAGATATAGAAATCCTATGATAAACAGCAACTTATCAAACGGCAGACTGTGTCTAACTGACACAGAACTGCTAATTATTTCCTACTACACAACCAGCTTGATATTCAACTTATCACTGGCTCAGTATTATTAACTAACATTCTTTTTTCTTCAAGGTCACTACTCAAACTATTTCCTACTTTTATTTCCCTAATTAAAAAGGGGAACACACCAAATTTATGTCTCTTACTACCAATGAAGTAATGCAATCCAACTAACACTGTAATTAATCCACAGAGTAGCACCCCAGCAAGCATTCCACACTCTGAACACTTATGGGATGGCTATGTTTATAAACTAGAAAGAAGTTACCACAAATCAGATATAAGGATCTGGCCAATGGTATTAAGTCTAGAAAACAGAAAAGGAACACTGTAGAAATGGGAGGAAAAAAGAGGTAAGAGAAATTTGGGGGGAAGAAATTTTTGGAATTTGATATCTGCTTACATATGAAAGTACAAAAAAAAAAAAAAAAGGAAAAAGAAACAAAGATGGTTTTGAGTCTTTGACCAAACTGGATAAATGGTCATATTTCTCATAAAAGGAAAATTTAGAGAGGAGGAAAGAAAACTCTCCATTTTAGATGCAATGCCCTACCACTCTATCAAAGCTCAATGAGTAGAGGTGTTCCATAGGGAGCAAGAATAGATACCAGGTTTTAGACAATAAAAACAGTCATAGGTAAGGACTTCTGCTTTGCCAATAGAATAATTAAGACTTAAATCACCTCATTAGGAGTAAAGTATAAAAAAAAAGAGCAGCATGACTTGAAGAGATATCCACCATAGGTCAAGAATAACCAAAAGCAGCACTAAAGGCAAATGAAACAAAAGCAGGGAAAGACCTAGGAATGTACCGTAAAATCACAGCAATCAAAGCAAGAGCTTAAAAAGGGAGATTTTCTGCTTGTTCATGTAATGACAGCAGGAATGAAAACTAGTACAATTAATCTAAAAGATAATATGTATCAAAAGTCTTAAAAATGAATGTACCTATTGACTCCATGATTATAAATTTAGAAATCTATCCCCAGAGAAGGAATTAAAGATTCACTCAATATGCAAATATTTGAACACTATTTTCAGGCATTAATCTAGGAAAGGAACAAAACAGACAAGAGTCCCATTCTTGTGGAGTTAACATTCTAGATAGAAAGATGGAAAAATGATGAGAAAGATGGAAAATGAAATATAATAATTAATTCCTTAGTATGTTATGCAGTTGTCTATGTGATAGAGAAAAGAATAAGCAGAAAAAAAGAGATCAAATAATAGTAAAGTCACAGAGGGAACACATTTTAATCTTAAATTGGGTGATCAAGGTTAATTTTTGTTGAGAAGGTAATAGGTAAATAAAATTTGAAAGAGATGAGGGAATGAGACAGGGACTATCTGGGCAAAGAGGCAGAGGGCCCTAAGCTGAGTACACAGCTGGTACTGGAGTGAAAAAACAAAAAGGAAGAGTTACAGAAACAAAAGCTGATAGCAAAGCAGAGCTACAAAGGTCATACAGATAATTATAAAGACTTTGGCTTTTATTCTCAGTGAAACGGGAGTTTTAGCAGAAGAGTAAACCTCTGTTCTCTCTTGTGTTTTCAGCAGAAGTGTTTTCAACAGAAGAGTAAACATCTGACTTCTCAAACCTTATGTGGACAGGCATGAAAGGAGAGATGAATTAAGAGTCTACTATAGAATTTAGGTGGTAATTCCTCAAGGTCAGATTTTAGAAACAGAAATGGTAATAAATGGTCAATTCTATATAAATATTGAAGATAATGACATAGTGGCAATCCAATTTTCTTACAGACTGGATGAAAGGAATGAGACAAAGAAGAATCAATTGATTTTTGGCCTAAGCAACAAAAAAACAGAGTGATAATCAATTTGAATGGGAAAATTATGTGTAGTTAGGATTCAGTGAACAGATCAGGGTTCCCATCTTAATATATGCTAGTGGAGATATCACATGGGCAGCTGGACAGACAGAATTGGAATTCAAGAGGTAAGTCTGGCATTATTTTCAGTATTTGACTAAAAATTACCATTTCTGGGGCACCTGGATGACTCAGTTAAGCATCTGATTCTTGACTTTGGCTGACTGCTCATGAGCTAAGCCTCATATCTGGCTCCACGTTCAGTGTGGAGCTTGCTTGAGATTCTCTCTCTCCCTTTCCCTCTGCCCCTTACCCCACTCACACACACTCTCTCTCTAAACGGATAAACAAAATCTTTAAAAAAAAAAAAATACCATTTCTACCACCTCCATTGAGGAGTCACTGCCATAACACTGGTATTTAGAACCATGTAATTGGACAAGATCACTAAGGAAGTAAGAGAAGAGACCGAGGACTAAGCTGTGAGGCACTTCAATATAAAGAAGGTTGAGAAGAGAGGTCAATTTTATCTCAATTAAAAAAAAAAGAAAAGAAAAAGATGGGAAGGGAAGAGAAGAAAGAAGGCAGCCAGTGAGGTAGAAACAGAAGTATGGTTTCTCAAAAGCCAAGTGAAGATTATTTTATCAAGGAAGAAAAGTGATAAACTGTAATTACCTTGAGTAAAATGGGAACTGAAAGCTGATCACTGGATTTAGCCACGGGTGACCCTCAAAGAGTACAAGAGAATGAATAAGAAAGAATGGGAAGAGAAGCACCACTGCTGATAGTAAATACAGTCAACTCTTTTGAGGAGTTCTATAAACAGGAGCAAAAACTGGGCAGTTAGCTGGTGAAAGAATATGATGTTTTTAAGATGGGAGAAATAAGATGGGAGCTTCCTTATATATAAGGAACAATATCAGAGGTAATAAGTAGACTGGTTAGGAGTTCAAGCTCTGTAATTCCTCTGCTAGGGTCCAAATTCTGGCTCCAACACTTATTATCAGGATGGCCTTTGTTAAGCTACCTAAAATCTCTTAGCCTCAAGTTTCTTCAGTGAAGTAGGGTCATTATGTAACATTAGTTACCACACAGGATTAAGGATTAAATGAGATGATGTTCATAAAGAACTTGGCATGCTGCCTGGCACAGTAGCTGATAGTTATTACTACTAGTACTCAGGGTGAGGATGTGTACAATGACTTAGACAAAAGAATATTCAGTCATGTGTAACAATAAAAAAAGACTGAAAACAACCTAAACGTCTAAAAGAACACTTTTGAAAGAAATTTGTTATGTAAATACTACATAAACACTAAAAACAAATACACATTGACATATATATTAAAGATGTTCATTATATTTTAAACAAAAAAGTAGGTTAAAGGAGTATGTTCCATATAAAACCACTAAAAAAGAAAAAAATATAGAAAAAAACTTGAAATGATAAACACCAAAGTATAAGTGGTGGTTCTATCTGGATGGTAGAGATAAGATGTTCTTTATGTTTTTTCTGCTCATCTATGTCTTCTATTTCCTACAAACTATAATACATACACACAAAAAATATTTTTAATATGAAAGTTTATAACGAACATCTAAGTAGTAATAAACACTTTGGCAGGGTCCAGACAGAAAAGACTCTCTAAAGCAACTGATTTGTAAAGATCACTAGCAAATAGTCCAAAGGTAGGATAAAAACTTGTGAGAAGTAAGGTGTAAAGAAATAATAAAGAAATGGAGACCAGAACACAAGCCACTTACTTGTGTAATTCAACCACACAAATTTGCAAGGTAAAAAAAAAATTCTCAATTGGGAGACATCCACAGGAAGCCAGGAAGAATAAATCAAGAGTACACAGGAGATGGAAAGATAGGTTGGTACATTTCTTTGAGTTAAAATGGAATGAATCAGTATAGAAGATTAGTTTTAAAGGGAGGTATCTTTACTCTAAAAATGACTTTGATAGAAAAGAAATACTGATTGATGAAAAGGCTAAAGTAAGGAAGTTCACAATGACTGGTCATAATCTTCTAATTAAAGTAGAAAGAATTTTTTTAAACAGTGAAGGAATGTGACATGTGGTCAAGGGATAAAAGAGTAACAGTTTGTCAAAAATTAGTTTAAATGTAATACTTACGCAAAGGATTTTGTCCTTCACTTGCATAATATTCATACATGCCACTTTTAACCAGTGTGTCATAGTGAGGTAGGAAGTCAATTCGTTCTTTTGTAGCTGTTAGTAGTAACTGATTAACTGACTGTAGCAGGTATAGAGTGACTCCATCTTTAACAGTGTCATCTGTAATTAAGAAGTAATATCTTAAGTGCTACATAGCACCAGAAATACAACTGATTTGTAATTCTGAATATGCAAATCGTATCTATAAGATATCTTTAAAGATAGTACAGGCAAACCCTCAAACAATGGATCTATCTATAAATTCAGCTGTATTTTATTAAGGATAGTACAGGAGAATAGGCCCAAATACTTCCACTCATCTGAAACACTCAATTCTTAATACGTTAAACTATCACAGGAAATCAGATGACGAACTGCATTAGAGAGGCATTAAAATGAATGGAGAAGTAGGATTAAACTTAAAAGGAATCATATATGAAAACGTGGCAGGTCCCAAAATCTAATTAGATAAAAAAAAATACAATGGAAGAATCCAAGTTCATGAGAATTAATTTCTTGAAGGCCCATGTAAAAAAATGTGACCAGGTATTGCACAACATCTCACCATCTGCAGCCATAACTGATAACTATATTTCTATAATCTTGTTTTAAAAATATGACCTCAGGGCGCCTGGGTTGCTGAGTCGGTTAAGCATCTGACTCTTGATTTCAGCTCAAATCATGATCTCAGGGTGGTGAGGTAGACCTCAGGCTCCATGCTCTATGGGAAGTCTTCTCAAGCTGCTCTCCCCACCTCCTGCCCTCCCCCCACTTGAACACATGTGTTCTCTAAAATAAATAAATAAATCTTTAAAAAAGAAGAAAAAAAAATGACCTCTGCATAAACTGCGCATATATAGTCCGTTTCCTCCTCCATTCGAAGAAAGTAACCAAAATTTCAATAGTTTTAGTTACTTATCTGTGTAATGAAATATTTATTGCCCTATGATGTACTAGAACATATTAAATATAAAGCCATCAATTAAGCACTGCTTACCAAAATTATCACAGGTAATTTCTTTCCTACTTGTTGTTGTAATAACAAATTTCTCTTCGGCTGAAATGCCAAGTGTCTATCCAAAATGAGAGGGATAAAATCAATTATTACACAAAGGAAATAAATATGCCATTCAAGTTTATAAGATGAAAATACTGAAAGTATATCAGAATCTTGTAACAATTACTGTTTACATAAAAAAACTAAGTTTCAACACTTCAAAACTGAAATTTTACAACTAATCAAAAAATGAGAATTAGAAAAATGAGTTAACATTTTCATTAAAATTTTATATATCTTTAAAATTAGAAGATATACACTCTTTCTAAAATTAAACAACAATATACAGTTAAGTGAAAAGACCAACTTCTGCTTCAGGTAATGATAGACTAATCTTAGAACAGTCTTACCACCAAAGACAACTCAAAGAAATCTAAACTAATAATACTTGAATCTTCAATAGCTATATTAAACCCTATTGGTTCCTACTGAAACTAATTAAGGCACCAACTCCTAACTCTAAAAACTAATTAAAGGGAAAGAATAAAGCATTTACCTTGATTTTTTGTACCAACTATAGTTACAGGTAACCAAATGGCTCTACTTGATGAGGAAAAGCTGTTCTTTAGAGAACTGCAGCTAATAAATATAAGAGGAATGGCAATCAGAATATCACCATCACTAGATGAACCATCAGCTCAAATTTTATTATGAAGGAATCCAGTTGAACTATCTGAATCCCACTAATATTATCTTAGCATTGTTAAGGGGGAGAAATATCCATTTATTACATTCTTCTCAATATAATAGAACATAAAGCACCAGCACCACCTATAAGTATTCTTTGCCTCCATACCTCAAAGAAGTTGAACCTAAACTTTGTTTATAAACCTTTAAAAATAACTTGTTTACAGGATATATGGAGATAAAACAAGTTACACCATAAAGGAGCAGAGACAAATCCAGAATGTGCACTATTAAAGAAAAACCTACTTGATTTCTTCAACAAGCCAATGTCAGGAAAAATAAGGAGACTGGGGAAAGAGGGTTTTGCTCAAATGCTCTAAATTTTAAAAGAATTAAGATGCATAAAAAACCAGATTCAACATTTGAGGACCCAGTTGGAATCCGGATTTAAATAAACTATTAAAAAAGACATTTTGAAATAGGTATCTGAATATGGATTAAGCTATTAGATGATATTTTAAGATGTTAATTTTGATGGTATGATCACAGAAATGCATGTGAAATAGAAAGGAGCAAAGTGAACCAGGAACTGGAATATGCTACAAAAGACAAAGATGATGCTTGTGTGGTGAATACTTGGTAACTGTTGAATCTGGATGATGAGTTAATGTGGGCTCATTATACTATTATCTCTAAGGATGTTTGAAGCTTTCTATAAGAAAAAATTTGTAATGTAAAATATACTATAATAAATTAGTGGAAAAGAACAGTGGACCCTGAAACAGATGTGTGTGTGTGTGTGTGTGTGTGTATGTATGTATACACACACACACACACACACACATATATATATGGAGATGATCTTGATAGGAGGTGACATTATAAATTGGTGGGAAAAGAATAATTTCAATGAATGATAATAAAACAGCTAGTTAACTGCATAAAAATGGTAAAATAAAATCCCCATCTCAACATACACAAAAAGAAAGTCCAAGAGAATTAAAGACACTGCATATTAACCCAAATTTTAGAGGAAAACATAGGGGAATAATTTTGAGTAAAGAGAAAGATCTCTGAAAATATGTAAAAAGTGCAAGCCATAAAGGAAAAAACTAGAAAATATGAAAAGATGCTCATCTTCACTAGTTAGTAGAGAAATTAAAATAACTTATCATTCTCATGAGACTGGCAAAAATTTTAGGTCCTGATAATATAAAGTATAGGCCTCCATATAGGGAAATTGTACCTTATCCACTGCTGAGAAGACTGAAAATCAGTACAACTATATAGAAGAGCAATCTGGTATCCTTTACTAATACTGAAGATAATCATCTCCCATGCAATTCCATCCCACAGAAATGAAGCTATGCATATAAACGGATGGGGAATTAAATTGTACTTGTTTAACAAATAAAAAACTGTTTTTACAGAACTTCTTTAGGGTTTTGTGCACTGAGTCTTTACTTCTTAGCTAGAAGTACTTTATTTCTACCGTGTCCCACTTGTTAGATCAGGTGCTTATGCATCCTGCAGAACAAAATTTGTTCTTACAGTTACTGAAAAAACTACACGCCCAGTTGAATTTTTAAGATCTATGTAAATCTGAAAATTAAATATTTATATCTAATTATTCCATATGCTCTTCTCCATTAATCTATTATTCAATTAAGATACTAAGTTATCGGGCGCCTGGGTGGCTCAGTGGGTTAAGCCTCTGCCTTCGGCTCAGGTCATGGTCTCACGGTCCTGGGATTGAGCCCCACATCGGGCTCTCTGCTCAGCAGGGAGCCTGCTTCCTCCTCTCTCTCTCTGCGTGCCTCTCTGGCTACTTGTGATCTCTTTCTGTCAAATAAATAAATAAAATCTTAAAAAAAAAAAAAAGATACTAAATTATCTTTTTTCTTTACTTGTAATTCTATATAAAAATTATTTCTTCAATAATTTTTCCAAATATTTAGAAGCATTGATATTTGACAAATATAAATTAAATATTTTTAATTATTATGTTTTTGTTCAAGATGGCATATCCTTTTCTCTCTGTATTTTTAGCCTAATTCTATCTTATCAGGCATAAACTAAAGACTTTCATGTGTTCATGTTAACCTGGTCTTGAATACAGATATACCTCCTCTGCCTTTCCCTACACAAAAGCAGGATAAGGTTCTATCTGGGCAAGTGTCTTGACTAGGTTTTTTCCATTTTTATATGAACACTTTGGTCCCATCTTTTTCTGGGTTAATTGGTAATGAAGATGGAAGTGCCTTTAATGGGTAATAAAAATTACCTACCTTCCATCTCTATAGGTCAGCCTCAAACTACTTGCTGCCCAACTTCTCTCAAAAGCCAATTTTAAGCAAGATCTATAAAGGGCTAACTAAACTGTAGTCCATGAAATCTTCAGATACTTTAAAGTTCATCCATGAGTTAAGTCAGAAACTATATACTTCAATGCACTGCTCTGAAACTCTGCAAATTAGCCTTCAATGATTTGTCCTTTGACATTATATCCAATGGTTTTGTCCCTGAATCACTCACAGACAAGGAACACCCATACTGCACTTGAGTGAGAAATCTCTAAAAAAAATTTGAGTGGTTACTGACTAACACAGCTTGCACTACCCAAAGTAACACAAATATCCTACCCTGCATTTTACCAGGGTTTATAAGGAATCTAGGGAAATTGTCCAGGGATGTTGTCCATTTTACCAGGATTTATAAGGAATCTAGGGAAAAGTTTTTCTCAAGTCAAAGCTTTGCTTCACTAGCACTTGGAATGTTTTTATTCTATAGACACTGTAGTTTTTCTATAAATTATCTGTCCTTTATTTTGACCTCTAAGAAACTCAAAGCTGACTTCATGGCTCAGCAATGGTGTAAGGTATTTTAAGGTATTATCAAAGTTTGTTAACTTTCCTCAGGTTACTATTTTATTCCTTCCAATATCTACTTTTATATTTCTTCCTTTTCTGGATTTTTTTCAAGATTTTATTATTAAGTAATTTCCACATCCAACATGGGGCTCAAACCCACAACCCCAAGATCAAGAGTCACATGCTCTACAGATTGAACCAGCCAGGTGCCCCTCATCTTCTGGAATTTTTAATATATGCACCCTATGTACAAGTTCTTTTTAAAGGAAGAGAGTGATTCATGTAACTAAACAGCTATAAACCAACCATTAGGTAAGGCTGCTGCCCTCAAGGACCATACAGAAATTTTTTTTTTTTAGTACAATGATATAAGTGCCATGGTAGGGTCACAAGCTATAGTGAAACCATACAAAGGAAAAAGTAGGCATTTCCTTAAATATGGAGATAGAGGGAAACATTTACGTACTTCCCTTAATGTCTCAATATATCTTAAGAACTAGGCAAATGAATCATCCTCTAATCTTTGAGTCTGCAAGGCCACAAGGGTTCAAGTGAGTCAAAAGCTGCTTATCACAGGTCTAAGGGATTCTTCCAGATCTATTCCTTCCTCCCTTCCCCCCCCCTTTTTTTTTACTCTTTCTTCTTTTGTCCTCTTGATTGCTACCTTATTCCACAAGGTGAGCGTTCCCCAAATAAGTTTAGGATCCATGATACTTTCTAGCATTACAAACACTTACCGGTTTAAGTTCTAATGAAAAACTTTAATTTAGTGCACTATTTTACCTCCCACCTCACACACACACACAAGGAAAATGAAGGCTTCAGTAAACAGTGTGGGCACTGTGGAGTTTTTTTAATAAAAATAACAAGCATCAGAATCAAACAGAACTCCATTCTTAATCCCAGTTTCACTCCTTAGTATCTGTATAACCTTGGACTTAATTGAATAATTTAATTCAACTGTTCATGTAGGTAATGGAAACAATGTTAGTATGGGATTAGGTTATATAATGTAATGATGCTTTAAAAAGTAAATTCTCTGAAAAAAGTTTGCCTTCCATTTTTTTTTTTTCCTACTAGTTCTTCCCTCTCACTTCTAGTCAAATTTAACCTTTGTCTCTTCCAGCAGGAAGAAGTGAATTAGTCAAGAAAGAATTAGTCAAAAGAAATAGTCTCCTTGGTTTTCAGATTAAAATACTGAAGGTGGAGCCTGGGTGGCTCAGTGGGTTAAGCCTCTGCCTTCCGCTCAGGTCATGATCTCAGGGTCTTGGGATCAAACCTCGCATCGGGTTCTCTGCTTGGTGACGAGCTTGCTTCCCCCCTCTCTCTCTGCCTGTCTCTCTGCCTACTTGTGATCTCTGTCTGTCAAATAATTAAATAAAATCTTAAAAAAAAAAAATACCGAAGGACTGGGGCACCTGGGTAGCTCAGTCAGTTAAGCAT
Organism: Enhydra lutris kenyoni; assembly: GCF_002288905.1. Lineage (NCBI taxonomy): Eukaryota > Metazoa > Chordata > Mammalia > Carnivora > Mustelidae > Enhydra > Enhydra lutris. The sequence goes on from NW_019154092.1 coordinate 14,082,285, forward strand.
CCGATTTCAGCTCAGGTTGTAATCTGGGGGCCTTGGGATTGAGGCCACCTACAGCTCCCTATTCAGCGAGGAGTCTGCTTCTCCCTTCCCCACTCCCCTAGGCTCATTCACGCACTCTTGCTCTCTCTCAATAAATAAATAAAATATTTAAAAATATATATTTAAAGAGTGGAATAAATATATATGTTCCCTATTACAACTTAATTTGAGGCAAAGAGGTATAACAAAGAACATGGGTTCTGGGTTTGAATCCTAATTTGAGACTGTACTATCTGTTTGACTTAAGTGAGCCACCCACCTTTAAAAGTGACTTTCCACTTCTGTAGTAATACTTCCCCCATCTAACAGTGAGACTTCTCATAGGACAGAATTTATTTCTAGATGGAAAGTAAATCAGCACAACCTTTTTGAAAACCAACCTGAAAATACCTATCAAGAGCTTTAAAAATATTCCTGACCTTGGAGGAAACTTCCAAGAGCCTAAACTAAAGAAAAATAAAAGACATAAAAGACTATTATTCAAAGATGTTTATCATGGCATTACTTAAAATTGGAAGTAATGTAAATGTCGACAAAAAGAAGGGATTTGGTTACGTAAACAGTAGTACTAAACAAACCATTTCAAACTTTGATTAGGAAGACTTGCCTTAAAATAGAAAAATACTAAAATATTAAATGAAAAAATAGCTATAAAATATTGGGGTAAGAATACAAAGAAATAATCCCAAGTGCTACCAGTAGTTGTAAACTTTACAGTGACGAAAAGGTTTACTTTCCCCCCCTCTGGTTCCATATTTCCTTTAATTTGCAGATCTTTTTAACAACAAAATTAATAAACATAAAGAGTTTCTTTTTGGTATGGTCTTGAATAGATAACATTCATCAAAAAAGATGAGCACTCATTCATTTGGTTTTCATATATACATGGGAATCTGCTATCTCCAGGCACAGAATTAATTCAGTCTTTATACATTTTTCTCTTCACTCATTCATTCTAATTTTGACATTTACCGTGTATCAGGCATGGTTCTAGACACTGGGAATACAGGTGTGAACAAACCAAGGTCCTAGCTCTCAAGTCCCTTTTATTCTGTGGGTCTTGATTTCAATTATTTCAGCAACTATAGAGTTATGTGTCTAGAACAGTACTAAATCATCAGTCTAATCAATTTAAAACTATGCTTCACACAAAGTTCTCTTCCCTGGGAAACTAAGTGTTCTCTGTAGCTTAAAAAGAACTTCATGTGGTTAAGTCTGCAGAGAACTATATTCCTCCTTTAAAGCTCAGGTACCTCCTCCACCTCCTACCTATAAAATTCTTCACAGTTTGGGGCACCTGGGTGGCTCAGTGGGTTAAAGCCTCTGCCTTCGGCTCAGGTCATGGTCCCAGTGTCCTGGGATCGAGCCCCAGATCGGGCTCTCTGCTCTGCAGGGAGCCTGCTTCCACCTCTCTCTCTGTCTGCCTCTCTGCCTACTTGTGATCTCTGTCTGTCAAATAAATAAATAAAAATAAAATCTTTAAAAAAAATTCTTCAGTTTAAAGTAGCTTTTCCTACGTAGTCATTAATTTTTAAAGCAAACTAATTCATTCACACACACACACGTATATCTCACCCATACATATACACATACACACTCGGGCATACACACCCTTCTTTGGTGTTCCACAACTGCCCACAGGCACCTTTCGAGTTAGTTCTAAAACTCTCAAGGGCTAGGGTTCAGAAAACCAGAAGGGCAGCTTCCACCTGCGAAGCTAACTGGGAGAACGGAAGGACCCTGTCAGGGCGGGCCCATAAACCTCCTTGACAGGACAACTGGGGAAATTATGGTATCACTGAATGCACCTGAGGTCAATCGACTCAGGAATTTCAGAACTCTGAACCATCGCCACACTCCTAGCAAAGGCATCAGGTTCTAACTCTGCGCTCGTATTTTTTTTTTTTAAAGTTCCAAACGAAGAGACACAAGTACCTATCCCTACTGGAAGATAAGTTTAGAGTACTAAGGCCTTAGAGTACTAAGGTCGCCACGGGCCAATTAAACCCGACGTAAGAAATCCCGGGCAGCGAGAACCACCCCCACTCCGACCCCGTAAAAGGGCAGGGGGAGGCCCACGGAGATGCTGGCTCTGCACTCCCAGGCCGGGGCTGGGACCGGCCCAAGGCTTCCAGTCGCCGGGCCACAGGCATGGCGGGCACCCGGGAGAGAGAAGCCAAGGCCGCAGAAGTAGGGCGAGGTGACAGGTTTATTGCCCTTGGTGAGCAACTTGAGTGTCTCGTCACCCTCCCAACCCAAACTCTTACCCGCGCATCCCTCCTTGGCCCCTTCGCGTACCTGACACACAGAGGCGCGGAACCTTGCGTAGTCTGAGCGCTCCTCGACCTGCAGCACCCGGTCCCCGAGCTCGGACTCTTTATCGCGCCGGTCAAACAAGTACACCGTCCTGCAGCCGTCGCCTCCGCCGTCCTCTCCGGTCCCCACCGAGGGCCCGCCGCCGCCCGCCGCTGCCATATTGGGGGAGAGGAGAAAAAACAGCAGCGCCGGCGGCCGCCGCGGCCGCGCTCAGGGCCGAGGTGCAGACTCCGCGCGGCGCTCTAAGCTCCAGCCCCCGAGGCGGTGCGAGGCCTCTAGCCCGGCGCGCTGCAGCTCCTCCCTCAGCGGCGGAGGCGGCGGCCGAGCAGCGGCAGGCGCGAGGATCACCCGGGAACCGATTCAAACGAGCTCCTGCTCGTTCACACGTCACTTCCGCGGCCCGTCGCTCCGGGGCAGAAGAGGGCGCGCAGCGCGCTCTCTGTAGGGCCGGGACCTGCGCCCGCCGCCTTCCACGCGAAGCTCGCAGCTCAAACCTGGACCAGGGCCGCCACTGGGAACTGTGGCGCAGAAGGAAGAAGAGCCGTCCGCGGCGCTGAGAAGGCGGGGCGAATCCGGCAGGCCGCGCGGGAGGGGCGGGGCTTCAGCGCCCGCCGCCGAGGGCCCGCCCCTTTCGTCCTCGAGAAGTTGCGAGGGAAGTGCGGTTGCTTTTGGGCGCCTGCGCTCTTGTGGGGGAGACCCAAAGCCGAGGAAGGAGGGCTAGTACCAAGACCCGCAGCGGGGATCTTCAGAGTGGTTGTTTTGTGCCGGCCGAGAGAGGGTCCCGGTACCTTCCAGCCTCAACGTCACCCCCGACCGAATCTGCCTGGTCTCGAGCTCCTGGCGCCACAGCGGTGCTGTCCAGGCCAGGGATGCTGCCCTTGCCCCGGGGTCGCGGGAACGCCGCGGCGGGAAGCGTCAGGCCGGCGGGCCTTTGGGTGGAATTTCCTCCGTAGCGAGCACATGTGTTCCCACGAGCAGAAAACAGACGCCCAGACACCCTGCGCCGCCTCTCCCACCTCATTTGCTGGTGATTTTATGTGGGCTCCAATGTGGGCCACTAGACAAAGCTTGTCCCAGAGAACCACCGAACCGAGATTCTGTGACGTCACTGCGGCCTCCCTCAGGGCGCCTCCGAGGGTCCTGAAGTGTCTCCGTGTCTAACACTTACCACTGCACTGACCTTAACTCCACCGCTGTTGTCATGCTGCTAAAAATTGGGAATTAGAAGATTAAGTTGGGATTATAAAATTAAATTAGATGATTTTAACAAAATGCTTGAAATACAGTGCTCTTTCAGTAAAAGCCTTTATTGCGTTTCATTAAATATCTTGACCATGCGCGTATAGTGTGCCCTAACTCAACAAATAAAATTGTCATTGTTGGGAGGACTCGTTTAGTCATTTACTTAACATTTCTTAAAAATATCTAGTGAATATTTTGTACTGGAGAGTGACATGTAAATTCTCTAAGCCCAAGGTAGCAAACTGAGGGGCTTTTTTATTCTCCAAAAGTTTGGGTAATTTTTTAGGACATTTTGTGTTTTACTAGGTTTGAAAAGACCTTCATGGTTAATTGTATAGACAGATTCTTATTATTGGTGTATGTTAGAAACTTAGATTTGCTTGTCCATATAAAGCTGGTCCAGAACCTTGGGGGAGAGGAGTGGCTAGACATGTATGATGTTCAAGGTAGAATACAGTAGGAACAAGAGTGTGAAGGCATGTATGTCTGAGGAACATAATTGGGGCTGGAAGTGGGGAAAATGGAGCAGTAGGTGGTAAAGGATAAAATTGACAAGAGTCAAGTTGTGGCCAAATGCCATTCATGTTCCTGAAGGGAGAAGAAGCCAAAGGCAAAGCAAAGTAACCTCCAGCTCTTAATGGGATTGATTTGATGTCTCGTGTTTTACCGCTCAAATTCGTGTGACCTTTTCCTTCTATCCCATTATGTAATAGTCTTTGATTTAAATGGCTCAAGTAAAGTACAAATTGGGTAAAATTCTTAATTAATGGCTAAAATAAATTGCCTTACTATTTCATCAAATTGAGAGTAGGTCCAGTTCATCATCAGGGCAATTTCTCATTTCTCTGTACAGTAATTCCAAATTGTGGATAGGTGGATACGAACAGAAACTCTTTTCATAGCTTTAGAAGAGATTTCAAGATAATTACCAGGAGGAAAGATAGAAAAGTGCCAGAAAACTGTACTACAATATCATGGGCAACTATTAGTGGAGCATTAATAGTATCTTCTTAGAGGTCAGGCCTGAATCAGTCTTTTGTGCCAGTGTGGCAACCTGAACAGCCTCAGAACCATTTGCCAGTCACTTGTTCTCAGAAAGAAACTCTTCAAATAGCTTTTTCAAGAAAGAAAGATGAATTCGTTCTTTATCCAACTTAAAAAAGTTTGAAATTACCCAGTACCACAACTAGTTCTCTTCAACTGACTCGATTTTTGTTTTCATTAGCCACCTTAAAGTATTGAGTATAAGTGTCCCTGTATCAGTTATCTATTGTTGCATAACAACCTATCCCAAAAACTAAGTGGCCACTTGCGCAGCTCTCCATGGCCGTCTTTTGGAATGTGCCCCCCCCAAATCTGAAATGTCTCAAACCCAGACTAAGCTGCTGGGAGGGAGTGAGTAGCATAATTCTTCAACTCCACAATTTTAAATGGCCTCCAATAAAGCTACATTCCAAAAAATTGGGAAATAAACAGATATAAGAGTTGAAGAGCCTGAAGATTTGGTGGTAGAAAAAGCCTGTACCAATATGTAGAGAATGGGAAGGGTAAGTACTTCCTTAAATGGAAGAGATTTACGAATTCTGATAATACTTGAAAACCTGAAGAAATTTAGATCATCCAGAGTTAAACAATTTCTTAATCCTGAAAAAGCCATTAATGAAAAAGATAGGACAAAAAGAAAATCTTTATCTGACAGTGAATCTGATGACAGCAGATCAAAGAAGAAAAGAGATGTTGCTGACAAACCAAGACATTTGCCTGTGGTCTTTGTCCTGAACAAATAGTGTCATAGACAGCAGCGGAGAATTAATCTTTTCATGAAACAGAGAGATGCAAATGGAACAGACTTAGTGCTGGCAAAAAGAGGCAAACATGAAGTGTCCTCAAATTGTAACTGCTTTTTATAAAGAGAGAGACAAACTTTGCATTCTTGTCAGAAGATGCTCAATAATCATTCGTATTCTCATACACACACACACACACACACACACACACACACACATATGGCTTGGTTCTATGCCATTCATGTGAATAACTATATTCTAATGAAAATCAAATTTAATTTGTTCATTTTGAGTAGTGTCAAAGGAATTGTTGGGTTTTTTAAAGATTTTATTTATTTGACAGATTGAGACACTTCGAGGGAACACAGGCAAGGGGAGTGGGAGGAGGAGAAGCAGGCTTCCCCAGTGGGGGGCTCGATGCGGGGCTGGAGGATGCTGGGCTCAATCCCAGGACCTCATGACCTGAGCTGAAGGCAGACGCCCGTGTTGGATTGTTTTTGTTTTTTGCATTAATAGCACTGGTTACTGTGGACAAATAAAAACTTACTGTAGTTGCTTCATTTAACAGAAAAAAAATATGATACCATGGTAGATTATTCTCTGTCTCTTATTAAGGAGGAATTTTTCAAAGTGTTAGAAAAAATTTCCACAGTCATAACTCAATCAGAACTTACATTTAACCCTTAATAGCTAAAGACCATGCTAGGCTTTTTGTTTTTTATTTATACAAGTATAAATGATTGTTGTTGGGTTTTTGTTTTTGTTTTACATTCACAAAAACAAAAATGGCATTTCACAATCATGGGTAAGTCCCTGTTGTTACTGGGATGCCCTCTTTCTGAACAAAGCAAGAAATAGATCACCTCAAGGGAAATTGAAAATTTTCCTGGAGCCGTAAACCTTCAAGCAAGTAATGATTCTATAATTAATTGGATAATTTAAATAAAAACTAAATTGGGCAATTTAAAGTAGGCTTATCACAATTCCTATCTATATCTATAATTATATTAGTGCAACAGTTTATTTGCAAAACTCTCTGGAAGGAAAAATTCTACCACTCCAATAACCTCTCCACTCAGAGAAGACTACAAATAATGCTGTGTTTTAATAAGCCAAGCAAGGCTTAGTTAAATGAGCATTCAAAGTTTTTCCTAGAGTATTATACTAAGCAAATAAGTCAATCAGAGATAGACAATTATCATATGATCTCACCGATATGAGGAATTTGAGAAACAAGACAGAGGATCATAGGGGAAGGGAAGGAAAAATGAAACAAGATGAAACCAGAGAGGGAGACAAACTATAAGAGACGCTTAATCTCAGGAAACTGAGGGTTGCTGGAGGGGAGGAAGGTGGGAGGGATGAAGTGGCTGGGTGATGGACATGGGGGAGGGTATGTGCTATGGTGAGTGCTGTGAATTGTGTAAGACTGATGAATCACAGACCTGTACCCCTGAAACAAATAATACACTGTATGTTAATTTAAAAAAAGATTTTAAAAAGTTCCTCCTAGAGAACCATTCCTTTACAAAAGGAAATCCTTGTGTATACTGACTAAAAGATCATGATCTGTGGAAACAGATGATTAGAAATGTTGCTGTTTCAGACCTACTAGCACAAATGAGCAAACAGACTTTTGTAATTTAAACTATTGATTTGTGTATTTTTTCTTTACCCAATCCCTTCCTTACATGCAGGCTCAGTCTTTTCAATATTTGTGTTAATGATTCAATGGAAGTTTGAAAAAACAGTAACTTTATAGTAGTCAGAATGTTATCCAACTGTGTATTACTTACTTTATTGTGAATATTGGTGAACAATGGTCAGTGAGTAGTTTTCCATTTCAAAAAACTTAGTGGCTTCGAACAGAAGCCATGCGTTTGCTCATGATTCTGAAATTTGGGCTGAGCTTCATTGGGCAGTTCGGCTCGTCTCACTTGAGATCATGTATACAGCAGCGGTCACCGGGCAGCATGAGTGGGGCTGACTAGTCCATGATAGTCTCATTCACATGGCTGGCAGCTGAGGCTGTTGAGAGCTGAAGGTCTGTCCTCCCCATTAGCTATCTCTAATAGGATATCTTGGTTTTCTTAGTTGGTTGTCACAGAATTTCAAAAGAAAAAGTTCTAAAGTGCAAGTGACTGCACTTTCATTACCTTTGCTGATGTCATTGGTCAAAGCTAGTCACACAGCCAAACTCCTGAGTGGCCCCCACAATAGAGGAAAGCTGATGGAAATCCCTGCTGACTGGGGGGAGGTGTTAGTGCTATTCTCTGGGTACTGTGATGGTTTGATAAAATATTACAGATCAAGGATAGTTGTCAGAAAGAAGTTGTGTGGGTGTGGAATACAGGCTTGTTAGGATTTGTTGATGAAGTCAAATTCTCCTCAAATAACAATACCTAGAAAACAAAGAGGAAGGGGCACCTGGGTGGCTCAGGTGATTAAGCATCTGCTTTCAGCTTGGTCATGATCCTGGGGTCCTGGGATCGAGCCCCACATCTGGCTCCCTGTTCAGTGGGGAGTCTGCTTCTCCCTCTCCTTCTGCTTGTTCTCTCTCTCTCTCAAATAAATATATGAAGTCTTAAAAAAAAAAAAAAGAAAAGAAAGAGGAAGGGGGATGTGGGGATGAGGGGGTAACTGGGGGTGGACATTAAGGAGGGCACATGATGTAATGAGCATTGGGTATTATATAAGACTAATGATTCACTGAACTCTACCTCTGAAACTCAAGATACACTATATGTTAATTGAATTTAAATTTAAAGAAAAGAAAAAGCAAGGAAAGTGAGTTTTTAATATTCCTATCTTCTAAAAATATAATTTTTTTTTAAGAGAGAGAGCACACGTGAGTGTGGGGATGAGGCAGGGGGCAGCTGTGGGAAGGGCAGAGGGAGAGGGAAAGAATCTTAAACAAGTTCCACACCCAGCTCAGAGCCGATGTGGGGCTTGATCTCATGACCCTGAGATCATGACCTGAGCCGAAATCAAGAGTTGGACACTTCACCAACTGAGCCACCTAGGCACCACTCAAAAAAAAAAAAAAAAAAAAAAAAAAATTTTTAAAGATTTTATTTATTCATTTGACAGAGATCACAAGTAGGTGGAAGGGGGTGTGGCGGGGAGGGAAGGGGAGCAGGCTCCCTGCTGAGCAGAGAGCCCAAATGCGAATGCAGGGCTTGATCCCAGGGTCCTGGGATCATGACCTGAGCCAAAGGCAGAGGCTTTAACCCACCGAGCCACCCAGGCGCCAGGAAAGGTGAGGACAATGTTAGTGATATGAGTTCAGACTTTGCTAGCTAAAAACACTTGCTGTAATACAGTTTATGACTCTAAGCCCCAATCTACCAGATTGGTAGAAAACACCTTGGGTTTCCTTCTTTTGCCAGTTTTAAGAAGTACTATGTTCTGAATAGTGGGGAGAGAATCTCATCCTTGTCAACATGGCCTCTTTAGGTCTGGTGGCTTCCTGTTGCTTTTGTGCAACCTGGGACATGGGAATCACTGACACGGCTTCTCTTGATCCTGTCTGCTCGGATGTACCGTATAGCTACTTAGGAGAGTTGGGAGTACCATTTCATCTTACCAGCCCAGAGGGAATCTCTTTTTTAATTTTAATCCATCTCTCTTCATCTTTCTTCAAGATACTCTATCAATCAATGCCTATAAATCTTTCACTCATTTTTACCCCCTCTCCAAAACCACCTGCATTCTTCTAAGAGAAGAAGCTTTTAGGAAAAAAAGTTCCCAGGAGGAAAGTATTTTTCTACTCTGTACTTTGTTTCAGTCATCTATTGCTACATCATCAATTGCCTTAAAACCTAGTAGCTTAAAACAATAATCTTTTTCTTTATTTGTTCGTGATTCTGCAATTTTGGCAAGGCTTGGTGGAACCAGATTTCTCTGCTCCTCGTGCTATCAGCTTGGGCGGTACTTAGAGGAGTCACTTCCAAGATGCCTTACTCATGATGCTGGTAAGTTGGTGCTGGTTGTTGGCTGAGAGTTCAGCTGGGGTTGTTGGCCAGGGCCCTCAGGTCTCTTTTCAACCCTTCCTCTTGGCTTGTTTGAGATTCTCACAGAGGTGGTCTCAGGGTAGTCAGACTAGTGGCTGACTCCCCCTAGAGCACAAACATGGGAGCTTGAAGAATTTCTTAAGGTTTAGGACTAGAACGGCGTTCGATTGGTTAAAGTTGGTCAGAGGGCCATCCTAGATTAGAGGCAAGGGACTATACCACAGGCAAGAATATGGGAGAAATGTATCATTGGGGGCCACCAAAGTAATAGTCTGTGACAAAGTTCTCTTGGGGCAAGAAAGCACAGAGCCTGCTATTTTTCTAAAGGGGGTAGGGAGTTGGTGGAGTTGGTTAAGGGAAAATCAAAGAAGGAAAAATCATGTTAAAAATATGTTAATAATATCTCAGAATATATCTCTAGCCATATAGGCCTTTGCCAACTTTCTCCTGATATATTAGCTTTAATTTCCATGTCGTTTAAGGAACTAACTATGAATGAAACACCTTTCAATTTTTAAATTAACTGTTTGAGGGGCGCCTGGGTGGCTCAGTGGGTTAAAGCCTCTGCCTTCAGCTCAGGTCATGGTCTCAGGGTCCTGGGATCGAGCCCCACATTGGGCTCTCTGCTTAGGAGGGAGCCTGCTTCCTCCTCTCTCTCTGCCTGCCTCTCTGCCTGCTTGTGATCTGTCTGTCAAATACATAAATAAAATCTTAAAAAAAATAAAATAAATTAACTGTTTGATTGTGTTTTTACCTTTTGGTAACAACACACTGAGTATTTTTTCCTTCATTAAATCCATGTATTTGGCCAGGACCACGGGGCCAGCACCACCCCAGCCAGGGCCTCGAAGCCTCATAGCCCTGCTCATGGCCCACCCGCCCCAGAATCTGGTTGGCTCTGCTGGTGTGAGGAGGACACCGTGGCTGGAGAGGCTTTAAGACTGGATGAATTTGTCCAGCAGAAAAAGGTCCCTGAAGAACCAAAGAAAGGCCCCAGGCCGCTGACTACCAGCACTGCAGCATTTTAGAAACCCAGGAATCATGTTTGAAGCTGAATGAACCTTCTCACATCCTGCCTAGAAGAGAAGAGTATCAGGAAAAGCTAGCAGCTGAAGAAAGAACTAGTAGTGAAGAAGAAAGGTGTAAGAACACAAGCAAACATGGGAGGGCTCCAGTGAATGAGGACTCAGGTTTGGAAGGACTCATTCATTCATTCATTCATTCTGTCCTCAAGTATTTATCACAGCTCCTTCCATCATGCTTAGGGAGGAAACAGACATGTTTTGCATGTCCTCAATACAGCTATGAGTTTTATATAAACTATCTTATTTAATTGTTGCACCAACCTTGTACCTTAATCATTTTATAGATTAAGAAGCTGGAACTCAAAATATGTTAGTAAATATGCCCAAAACTCAGACCCAGACTGGTGCAAAAGCTACTTGTTCTTCCAATTATTCTTTACCAAGGGGAGATAGGGAAGCTTTGTCACCAATAAGAAATTCCCCATCTCTATCAGCAATACCAGTCAGCTTTTTTTTTTTTAAGATTTTATTTATTTATTTGACAGACAGAGGTTACAAGTAGGCAGAGAGGCAGAGAGAGAGAGGAGGAAGCAGGCTCTCTGTGGAGCAGAGAGCCCGATGTGGGGCTCGATCCCAGGACCCTGGGATCATGACCTGAGCCAAAAGCAGAGGCTTTAACCCACTGAGCCACCCAGGCGCCCCACCAGTCAGCTTTCGTTGCTGTAACAAACATTCCAAAACTATCAATGATTTTTCTTGATAACATTTTTTGATGTGTAATTAACATACAGTATTATATTAGTTTCAGGAGTACAATACAATAATTCAACAGTTCTGTACCTTTCTCAGTGCTCCTCAAGATAAGTGTACTCTTAATCCCCTTCACCTATTTCTTCCATCCCCGCACCCACGTGTTGCAACAGTTTGTTCTCTGTATTTGAGTCTGGTTTTCGTTTGTCTCTTTTTCCTTTGTTCACTTATTTTGTTTTTTAATATTCCACATATGAGTGAAATCATATGGTACTTTATCTTTCTCGGTCTGACTTTTTCACTTAGCATTAAATTCTCTGGGTCCCTCCATGTTGTCCCAAATGGCAAGATTTCATTTTTTATGGCTGAATAATATGTCATCGTGTGTGTGTGTGTGTGTGTGTGTGTGTGTGTGTGTGTGTGTATACACGCACACATATCATATCTTCTTTATCTATTCATCTATCAGTGGACACTTAGGTTGCTTTCATATCTTGGCTGTTGTAAATAATGCTGCAATAAACATATGGTGGGTACAAAAAAATCCATGTAGTTGAATATTTTCTTCATATATGAAATATGTTACTTAGCATCTTAAACTAACGGTACCTCTACAAAGACTTACATGTTCCCAATCTATGTCTACATTTTTACATTTACATCATGAGAAATTTCATACATCCAAAGAATATATATAATCTAACTGTTAAAAGACAAAGATAGGGGCGCCTGGGTGGCTCAGTGGGTTAAAGCCTCGGCCTTTGGCTCGGGTCATGATCCCAGGGTCCTGGGATTGAGCCCCACATGGGGTTCTCTGCTCCATGGGGAGCCTGCTTCCTCCTCTCTCTCTGCCTGCCTCTCTGCCTACTTGTGATCTCTGTCTGTCAAATAAGTAAATAAATTCTTTAAAAGATAAATAAATAAATAAATAAATAAAGACAAAGATGTATGTAGCTGTTAGAGGATTTCTTTTCCTTTGGTGCCCAGGGTTCTTGCTTATGCTGCTTTGAAGAATAAAGAGGTAGACCAGACAGAATGATGGGCAGCAAAGCAAGTTTTATTGAGCTACGGTGAAGTTATTGATTGATAGTACAAAGCACTGGAAGAGGGAGGGAACCCAAGAGAGTTGCCACCACGGTTTCTTTTTTTTTTTTAAAGATTTTTTATTTATTTATTTGTCAGAGAGAGAGGGAGAGAGAGCAAGCACAGGCAGACAGAATGGCAGGCAGAGGCAGAGGGAGAAGCAGGCTCCCTGCTGAGCAAGGAGCCCGATGTGGGACTCGATCCCAGGACGCTGGGATCATGACCTGAGCCGAAGGCACCACGGTTTCTAAGTCTAGAGGTGTTTATGGGCTTGCTAGAGAGCTGTTTTAATTTGATTAATGCACCGTGAGTTGGTCACCCAATCAGGTTTTTGTCATCTACCTGTCATGTGGGAAAGGGTGGAGGGCTCTTTCCAGGCTGGTATAAAATCCTGTTAAGGGCGGTTTCCTCTTAGGGCAGGGGGTTGCTTGTCCCTGCCTGCCTGCCTTCCACCTGTTCTTCATCATAGCCACCACCCAACTTAAGAAAAAGAGCATTCCTAATATTCTGAAGGCCCGGTATGCCCCTCCCAAAATAGCATCTCTTTACAACTGAAGTATTCTCCATCCTGAAATGTGTAGGAATCCTTTTTCCTTTTGTTTACAATAGATTATTTGGTTTTTGAAAGATTTTGAATTTTATATAGTGTTAGGGACAAACAACACATTCCTGCTGGGTGTCCTCCATTCTCAATATTCTACTACAACACTACTTCATTTCTGACACGTGATGCGTGAGTTTTCCACACATCAAGCAATTTTGCGACACCAGCTGGGCACCCTACAGTTTATTAGATCCAACAGGCTAAGGGTTGAGTCACTGTCTCCTTGCCGCATTTCAGATGCTTAATCACAAGCCCGGGCTGTTACCTGTGCTTCTTTCTGACCCAATGGCTATTAATCGGAGGTTCCCACCACCCCCTCCCTGGGTTCAATTAATTTGTTAGAGCAACTCACAGAACTCAGGAAAACATTTACTTAGTAGATTACAGGTTTATCATAAAAGAATATAATTCAGGAAGAGGTGGGTGGAAGAGATGCCTAGTGTGAGGCATGGAGGAATGGACATGGAGCTTCCTTCCATCCTCTCTCTGGGCTCTCCACTATTCCAGAACCCCCGTGTGTTCAACAACCCAGAAGCTCTCCAAACCCTATCCCTTTGGGTTTTTGTGGAGGCTTCGAAGTTACATAGGCATGATTGATTAAATCATTGGCCATTGGTGACCAATTCAACCTCTAGCTCATCTCCCTTTCTAGGAGGTGGGCTGGTGAGGTGGGTGGGACTGAAAATTCCCCTACTTTTGGTTGTTTCCACTGGCAATGGGCTCCCATCCTTAAGGACTTTCTAAAAATCTAAAAATCCTATCACCCAAAAAAATAAAAATAAAAAATTTTTAAAAATCCCCTCATTAACTCAGATGTATTTGAAAGGGGACTGTTAAGAATAACAAAAGACACTTTTATCAGTCTTCTCACTTAAGAAATTCCAAGGATTTTAAGGCTATGTGTCAGGAACAGCAAGACTAAATATACATTTCATATTATAAGTCACAGATATCATATATACATTTATATATTCTTCTGCAACTATTTTTTTTGCTCAAATATTTCTGAGATTCATTCATGATGAATGTAGCTGTGGTTCTTTTTTTTTTTTTTACTGGTATATGGTATTTCTTGATGTAAATATACCATAATTTTTTTATTCTACTTTCAATGGACATTTTAATCAATTCTTTATTAATTATTATTATTATTAATTTTTGGTGTTGGAGACCCATTCAATGTGGACACTCAAGGCCTGGGCAGAGTGGGGAGTGCCAAGGAATTGAGCAGGCAGGCATGGTAGGAGGGGTTGCGTGCTCAGACCTGACCCCATGAAGGGATGCCAGGTGGTGGGAGCTGACCCAGGCACAAGGGAGGGCCCAGGCAGGCAAACCAACCAGGATACCTGTAGGTCAGCCCTTGAGAGGTATCTAAGCCAGGTGATGAGTGCCCAGGCCAGAGCCTAGCCCTGAGAGGCAGATTTGGGGTGGGTTGGGGGCTCCCACAGCCTATTCGATGGCATTGCTAGGAACATCCCTAAGCTGCTACTAGCAGCTCAAGACCAGTTGGATTCAAGCAGCTCCCAGAGCCAGGTGTGGAGTCGGTCATTCTTCTCTGGGTAGTCCAGACAGGAGCAGATTTGGTCCAACATGGAGCTGATGGTAGTATACACTACTTCCCTGGAGCTGTCACCCTACCTTCTGTTCCTACATCCACAGGCATGTCCAGGGCCCCATTGGGGCCGAAATTGTGACCTCCAGAGCCACTGGAGCCACACGAGATGGAATGCAGTAACCATGGAACCACTAGCCAGTGCCAGGCAGAAGGTGGACTCAGTGGACTTTTTTTTTTTTTTAAGATTTTGTTTATTTATTGAGAGAGAGAGAGAGAGCACAAGTAGGGGGAGCAGGAGAAGCAGGCTCCCCATTGAGCAGGGAGGTGGTGGAGGCATTCAATCTCAGGACCCTGGGATCATGACCCTAGCGAAGGCAGAGGCTGAACTGACTGAGCCACCCAGGCACCCCTTAATGGACATTTTAATTATTTCCAGGATTTGGGTTTCTAGTTTGTTTTTGCTTTTTAAAAAGGCAGACTTCTAAGAATATTTGTGTGTTATATTCCAGTGTTCTTATGCAATAGAAATATTACATAGGATATATATCAAGTGTCAGGGATTACATGTACTTATAAATTTACCAGATAATGCCAGTTTTTTCTCCCCAGCACTATAGAAGAGTTCCTGCTGTTCCATTTCCTTGTCAACACGTAGGAGTGTTTTTTACTTTAAAAAATACTTATCGGGGGTGCCTGGGTGGCTCAGTGGGTTAAGCCTCTGCCTCGGGTCATGATCTCAGGGTCCTGGGGTCAAGTCCCGCATCGGGTCGGGCTCTCTGCTTGGCAGGGAGCCTGCTTCCTCCTCTCTCTCTGTCTACTTGTGATCTCTCTCTGTCAAATAAATAAATAAAATCTTTAAAAAAGAAAGTTTATCAGTCTGGTGAATGTGAATAGTATATCATTGTGGTTGTAATTTGCATTCCCCTCCCTATAAATGAGACTGAGCATCTTTCCATATGTGTATTCCTTGATTGTGTTTTCTCTTCTGTGAAATGCCTCTTCATGCTGTGCACTGATTTTTCTATGGGTTTGAATTTCCTGTTGATTTTTAGGGGTTCTCTCTACATAGTGACTACTAAACCTTGGCTGGTTTAGTATAAGTCTTATTGACTTATTAATAACTTATTAACTTATTAATAAATTATTAACATATTATTAATAATTAATAACATTAACTTATTAAAAGTCTTATTGACATCTTTCTTCTGTTTGTGGCTCGTATTTTCCCTTCTTTGGGAGATCTTTTAATGAACAGTAGTACTTAATATGATTGAATTTATTATTTCCTTTATGGTTGTGCTTTCTGGTCTCCTTTTAAAAATTCCTCTACTTCCGGGCACCTGGGTGGCTCAGTGGGTTAAAGCCTCTGTCTTTGGCTCAGGTCATGATCCCAGGGTCCTGGGATTGAGCCCCACATCAGGCTCTCTGCTCAGCAGGGAGCCTGCTTCCCTCTCTCTCTCTCTCTCTCTGCCTGCCTCTCTGCCTACTTGTGATCTCTGTCAAATAAATACATAAAATATTTTTTAAAAATTCTTCTACTTCCAATGCTTTCTCAAATTTTATTCTTAAAGTTTAAATATTTTCCATTAAAAGTTTTTCCTCTAATTTGTATGGAGTTGCTCTGTATCATACTGACAAAGGAACCTACGTCATTCTTTTTTAACGAATAATCGAGCATCATTTATTGAGCAGTGAGCCTATCTTTTCCCTGCTACATCCCATATAACTGAATGCATGCTTCCATTCCCAGGTTTTCTAGCATGCTGTATGGGTTATTTTTTTCCCTCTCAAGTAATATTGCACTGCCTTAATAATCTAGCTTCATAGTGCTTTGATATCCTATAGAGCAAACCACCTAACCTTTAGGTGTCATGGAGTTGGTTCTTAAGTATCACTGAAAGAGTGATGATTTCTTTCTCTTTTTGCTTAGTATTTTCTCACATAAGAGACACTTGAAGGATGCCTGGGTGGCTCACTCTGGAACTACTCTGACTGCTATTTTGAAGATAGACTATAAGAGGCTTAATGACTGGAAGCCGATTTAATAATCCAGGGCGGAGATAATAAGGGCTTGCTCTAGGCTGGTAATGGTGGAGCTGAGGCACAGTGGTCATGTTCTGATGTATTCTGAAAGTGAAGCTGACAGACTTGTCAGGGGTTTGGAGTATGGGGAAAAGAGAGGAGTCAAGGCAATCTCTAAAATTTGTGGCTCTCTAGGAAGGATAATGCATACTTGTGTATTTTTGGCTACTCAGCCTCTCAGGCTCCTATGTTTGGAGGATTCCTCATCATATAAATGTAGGTGCCAGACAGAGCCCATCTCTGACTGAAGGTGTGGCTGTGGATGCCAGAAACTCCTTGTTCTAGCCTCCCAGGCCTCTTGATACACTCATGTAACCAATCAGACATTAATGGGGCAGCAACCACAGCATCCAGCTAGTGGAGGCAACAGAGGCACTCTTAGCGCACGGTAGAGCAAGGTAGTGTCCACTGTGCAAGGGGCAGCTGGCAGTGGGGTTCTCATGGACGCAGTTCTTGATTCTCGTTATGCTTTTGGCTATGTAGCTCTCAAGTCAGGTGTGCCAACTTCCCAGGAAATCCACAAGCTACATACATTCCCAGTCAAAAATATTGTGTCTGATTTTACAAGAGCTAGAGATCATTTTTTCCCCTGCAACTAAGAACCACGACTGATACATTGCAAATTAATATTCTTAGTGTGAACGTTGTCTTGATGATAACTGCCATTAATGTGTAACTGAGGCACTTATTTCAATTAATTCTGTTGGATAAATACTATTTCTGTACTGAGACATAAAGGCAGATCACTTGGCCAAGGTCGTATGTTTAGTAATTGACAGAGCTGGGACTAAAATCCGAATTTATTTGACTCTGAAGCGTAAGCATTTATACACGATGGATAAGTTCATTTGGGATTCATATGCTATTGTGAACTGAACAATTTTTTTAAAAGATTTTATTTATTTATTTGACAGAGAGAGAGAGAGAGAACAAGCAGGGGGAGCAGCAGAGGGAGAGGGAGATGCAGGCTCCCTGCTGAGCAGGAAGCCCAATATGGGGCTCGATTCCAGGACCTCAGGATCATGACCTGAGCTGAAGGCAGATACTTAACCGACTGAGCCACCCAGGCACCCCATGAACCATTTTTTCCATTAATTCAGTTCCCTGTATTGCCTCTACATATATTCACACCAAGTATCAAATTTTCTTGAAATCCTCTAAAACTGTAGAAAGGTATTAAGCTGTGTCATTGTTTTGAAAACTTATACTCTGGTAAAGAATCATAAATCTAATTCAAAATAAATTCTAGTATTTGTCAGTGTTGTTTAAACTTTAGGCAAAATTGGTTGTTTTTTTCTGAAAGTTTCAGTTTTAATGAAATCTGTTTTGATCAACTAGAAGTCAGAGGCAAAGTGCTGTTTTGGCAAACACATCAAGATTTTCTTCAGATGGCTTCTATTACCATTAAGACATTAGGCACCATGGCAGAATCAAAAGTACACACTTACTGTGCTCTTTTAAATACACTAGATAAAACATCTGTATTCACCTAAAATACAAAGGTTTGAATATTTAAAATTCACAGCTTCAGGAAAATGTTGCTCACCCATAAAAGGTGTGGCTAACCGAGGAGAAACGAAACTAATTATCAGAAAAGAAGCTGTGGTTTGTGAGCCTCTGAGAAGTCTCAGAGGAGGAGTGTATGTTTACTTGTACAGCATTTAAGACTCACCATGGTGGTTAAGGACAAGAGAAGTGAGCTATGAGTGAGCTAGCCTCTATCTAGCTATGCTCCTGAGGGCAATTCAACAAGTACTGCGTGTAAGATTAATGAATCAGAGATGAATAAAACAGGCACAGAAACATAAATAACTGGGATGCCTTATTCGATGTATTCACTTGTTTGTTAATCCATTTGGCACTTGCTGCTAATCCTATGTATACTGTGTGCCAAGCCTTAGGGGTTCGAAGATGAACAAAAAAGCATCCTCCACCCCACACCCAGGGTATAAGGATCAGACTCACTGTGGAGCTGGCATTGCACTCCTCCCCTCCAATAGACTCCTTTTCCCTTTCTGTGGCTCTTCTAGCTCTGTCCTCTACCAACCACCTCCCCACCCCTTTGTTTAACTAACAAGGCTCACTTTAGACTTTATTTCCCCAACTAAGACTTTTTGTGCCCTGGACTGCATATACCCTTGACATGTCCCAGGCAGGAAAGATCTTTAGAATCCTCAAATCTGAAAATGTGATTGTGTCTCCCACTCCGTAAGTGTAATAAAAGTACAAACAATACAAAACTATAAAATGAGTAAAACTATATATAGTTAATCTTCTCTTCTAGATAATCTAAACCTTGGAAAATCTAATGTAATTTATCATCTTTTCTCCAGGAGAGAGGGAGAACATATCTGAGCATGTATCAACATTGGCATACACATTCCTGGGGTTTGTCAATTTTCTGAAAAGACACATGGTCCCCAGATGATTCTAAAATACTATTTAACCCTGAATTTAGAAAAAGGGTTAGTTCCTAATGGCCCTAGATTCAACCTCAAGGTTTTGTACTGTGCCGGGACAACAATGAGAGTACGGAACTATGGAAGGTTTTTAATCTGGGATAAGGCACACTTAGATTTGCCCCCTTAGAAAGTTCTCTCTGGGGGAACCTGGGTGGCTCAGTGGGTTAAATCCTCTGCCTTCGGCTCCGGTTGTGATCCCAGGGTCCTGGGATTGAGACCCACATCAGGCCCTCTGCTCAGCGGGGAGCCTGCTTCCTCCTCTCTCTCTGCCAACCTCTCCACCTACTTGTGATTTCTGTCTGTCAAATAAATAAATAAAATCTTGAAAAAAAAAAAAAAAAGAAGAAAGTTCTGACTGTAGCATAGTGAATGGACCACAACTTGTTGGAGACTGTTATGGGAACCCAATTGAGAGATTATAGTTAACGGCTAAAGGGTGATGATTTCTTTCTTGGGTGATAAAAATATCTAAGGTTAGACTGTGGTTGTACAACCCTGCGAATATACATACAACCATTGAACTGTACACATTAAATGGGTGAATTTTATGGTATGTGAATTATATCTCAATAAAGATGATTTCAAATTGCAATAGATTAAAACTAAAAACTCTCATACGTACATAAATGGATTAATAAATAAAGAGATCATGGTTCTGTTATGGACTACTATGAAAGGCTTTTAGGATATAAGAGAAGGGAATGGGGAGAGGTAGTAGTCAAAAATGACTATTAGGTTTTGGATTCAGGCCACTGGCTGAATAATGTTGCTTTTATTGAGATGGGAAAAAAATTGAAGTAAACTTAATGCAGTGGAAGGGTTTCTGGAAGGCACAATAGAAAGGGCTGGAAGGGAACACCAAAGGAAAACTGAGGAGACAGTCACATTTAGGAAAGGAAGGACAAACTTCACTCATCGTCAGTGCAAGGGTGTCAGACTTTCTGAGGAAGCCAGGAAGATTGGCTCACCAAATTCAAAACACACTTAAAGAGAAAGAAAGGTAAAATTATCAAGGGTACCAACTTCACTTTAGCCTGTTCATAGTTGGGGTGGGGGGTGGGGGACAACTTTTTTTAGAGAATCCAGGTTTGCAAGAAACTTCCCAGGGTTTATTATTCTGGAGACCAGAACAAGTCAGGATGACCCTACTATTTTCAATTTATCCAGCAGTGTAAAATGGTTTAATTTTGCTTCTAACTATAGTATGTGATATGCTTAATCATACCGGAAGCAGTACGAAGTGTGAGTTTTGCTTTTATAGATTAGTGATGAGATACCTCATGCAGAGGGAAGGAAAGGAGGCAGTGTGTAAGCATATGGTAGGCTGGACATGGCAGGTAAGTGAGGCAGCGAGAAAATATTAAAGAAGGAAGTATTTGCTCTTTCTGAGGCTCCCTTCAGTCCTGTGTGAGTGGTCAGGCAGGCTAGGTCATTAGCTTCCAACCTTTGACACTGGCTCCAAATAAAATGATTGTGAGGAGTCATTGTAGTACTTGGAGAAGACAGAACCAAAATACCCAAGAGAGATCCTACTCAAATGGTAGCAGAACGATATTGTCTGGCTTAAAGCAAAACACCTTCATAAGGATTTAACACCAGCCCAACTTGAAAGTTTTAGGCTTCGTCTGATGACAAACCAAAGATAAGGTATGTGTAAGCTTCTCTAGAAAGAAAGAGTCAAAGTCTACAGGAAATTACCATCACCTGCAATAACAAAATAAGTCTTCTCAGTTGGCGATAGGAGGTGAATCTACACACAGGCTCTATAAAAAAGCTAGATAGTAAAGCTCCAATCTTCCACTTGGGAATCTCTTTATGTTGTGTTCACCACCAGTTCCCTCTTTAAAATTCTATCACTGTTATGAGCACAGATCTTCTCCTTAATCGCTGTCAGCACAGCTGAGATCCTGCTGGGGTGATCAGACTTAATATGCAAAAAGAAAAAAAACCCTGTGAGGGGTGTTTGAGACACAGATTCCTAGGTTCCATATCCAGCGATTTTAAATTAGTCAAGTATAGGCGTACCTCATCTCATCATGCTTCACATTATTGCATTTCACAGATACTGTGGTTTGTTTATTTGTTTACAGATTGAAGGTTTGTGGCATCCCTACATAGAACAAGTCTGTTGATGCCATATTTCCAACAGCATTTGCTTATTTTTTGTCTCTGTGTCATATTTAGGTAATTCTTGCGGTATTTCAAAGTATTTCATTATCGTATTTGTTATGGTGATCTGTGATGAATGATCTTTGATGTTACTATTATAATTACTTTGGGACACCATGAACTGTGCACATTTCAAAAGGCAAACTTATATGACAAATGTTGTGTGTGTTCTGACTGCTACAACCACCAGTGTTCCTGTCTCCTTCCCTTTCCTTAGGACTTATTCCCCAAGACACAACAATATTAAAATTAAGGCTACTTACTACCCTACGATGGCTTCTGAGTGTTCAAGGGAAAGGAAGAGTCTCACATCTCTCACTTGAATCAAAAGCTAGAAACAATTAAGCTTAGTGAGGAAGGCATGATGAAAGATGAGACAGGCCAAAGGCTAGGTATTTTGCTCCATTTAGCCATGTTATACATGCAAAGCAAAAGTTCTTGAAGGAAATTAAAAGCACTAGCCCAGTGGACACATGAGTGATAAGAAAGCTGAATAGTCTTATTGCTGATATGGAGAGTTTGAGTGATCTGGATAGAGGATCAAACCACCCACAACATTCCCTTAAGCCAAAGTCTAATCCAGAACAAGTCCCTACCTCTTTAATTCTGTGAAGGGTGAGAGAGGTGAGGAAGCTGCAGTAGAAAAGTTTGTAGCTAACAGAGGTTGGAGCATGGAGTTTAAGGAAAGAGGCCATGTTTATAATATCAAGTGCACGGTGAAGCAGCAAATGTTGATGGAGCAGCTACAGCAAATGATCCAGACGATGTAGCTAAGATAATCAGTGAGGGTGGCTACCCTAAAAAACAGATTTTCAGTGTAGACCAAATAGCATTCTACTGAAAGAAGATGCCATTTAAGACTTGCATAGCTAGAAAGGAGAAGGCAATGCCTGGCTTCAAAGCTCCAAAGGACAGGCTGACTCTCTTGCTAGGGACTACTGCAGCTGGTGACTTTAAAATGAAGTCAATGCTCATTTACCATTCTGAAAATTCTTGGTCTCTTTAGAACAATGCTAAGTTAGGGCACCTGGTGGGTCAGTTGGTTAAACGTCCAACTCTTGCTTTCAGCTTGATCTCCAGGTCTTGGGATCAAGCCCTGTATCAGATTCCATGATCAGCAGGGAGACTGCTTGAGGACTTTCTTCCTTTCCTTCTGCCTCTTCTCCTGCTCATGCTCTCTCTCTTTATCGAAAATAAGTAAATAAATCTTTAAAAAAAAAGAATTATTCTAGGTTTACTATGTGTTTACTCTCTAAGTGGAGCAACAAAGCCTGGATGACAGCATATCTGTTTACAGCGTGGCTTACTGAATCTTTTAAACCCACTGTTGAGACCCACTGCTCAGAAGAAAAGATTCCTTTCAAAATAGTATGTATTAATAATGCACCTGGTGAGCCAAGAGCTCTGATGGAGATACGCACTTGAATGTATGTTGTTTTCATGCCTGCTAACATAAAATCCATCTGGCAGCTCATGGATCAAGGAGTAATTTCGACTCAAGTCTTATTATTGAAGAAATACATTTCATAGGGCTATAGCTTCCACAGACAGTGATTCTTCTGATGCATCTAGCCACAAAGTCGATGAAAAGTTTTCTGGAAAAGATTTACTATTGTAGATGCCATTAGGAACATTTGTGATTCGGGGCACCTGGGTGGCTCAGTGGGTTAAAGCCTCTGCCTTCGGCTCAGGTCATGATCCCAGGGTCCTGGGATCGAACCCCGCATCGGGCTCTCTGCTTAGCAGGGAGCCTGCTTCCTCCTCTCTCTGCCGGCCTCTCTGCCTACTTGTGATCTCTGCCTGTCAAATAAATAAATAAATAAAATCTTAAAAAAAAAAAGAACATTTGTGATTCATGGGAAGAGGTCAAAATATCAAAATTACCAGGAATGTACAAGAAGTTAATTCCAACTCTAAGGGATGACTTTAAGGGGTTCCAGATTTCCATGGAGGAAGTCATTGCAGATGTGGTGGGAATAGCAAGAGAACTAGAATTACAAGTGGAGCTTGAAGATGGGACCACATTGCTGCAAGCTCATGACAGAGCTTTAGTGGATGAGGGGTTGGTTCTGATGGATGAACAAAGAAAACGGTTCCTTCAGGTGGAATCTACTCCTGGTGACGATGTTCTGAACGTTGTTGAAATGACAAAAGAGGACTTAGAATATTCCATAAACTTAGCTGGCGAAGCAGCAACAGGGTTTGAGAGGATTGACTCCCAATTTGGAAAGAAGTTCTACCGTGGGTAAAATGCTATCAAACAGAATGCATGCTACAGAGAAATCGTTCATGAAAGGAAGAGTCAATTAATGTGGCAAACTTCATTGCTGCCTTATTTTAAGAATTTGCCTTAGCTACCTCAGCCTTCAGTAACCACCACCCTAATGAGTCAATGGCCATGAACACAGAGGCAAGACCCTTCACCCACAAATGACTATGACTCACTGAAAGCTCAGGTGATGGTTAGCCTGATTTTTTTTTTTTTTTAGCAATAAGGTATTTTTAGGGGCACCTGGGTGGCTCAGTGGGTTAAAGCTTCTGCCTTCAGCCTAGGTCATGATCCCAGGGTACTGGGATCGAGCCCCACATCGGGCTCTCTGCTCAGCAGGGAGCCTGCCTCCCCCTTCTCTCTGCCTGTCTCTCTGCCTACTTGTGATCTCTGTCTGTCAAATAAATAAACAAAATCTTTTTAAAAAAGTATTTTTAAATTCAGATATGTACCTTGTTTCTAGACATAATGCTATCGTACACTTAATAGACTACAGTATAGTGTAAACATAACTTTTAGAGGCACTGGGAAACCGAAACATTCATTTGACCTCCTTTAATGCAATAGTCACTTTATTGTGGTGACTGGAACAGAATCCACAATATCTCCAAGTTGTGCCCATACTGTATGGGACTAGGAATTTTTACTTTTAACAACTTCCAGGTGATTCTAGTGGAGGTAGTCCGAATACCAAATTTTGAGAAAGACTGGACCAGAGGGAACAAAAGGGTGATGAATATAAAAAAGAATATATAGTCTGATTTACAAAATACCAGTGACTCATTTGCAGCTTACAGCCCCTGCCTTCAGATATGCAGAGGTAGTGTTCCCCTAGCAATCAACAGTCTCTCAAACATTTCTACCTTACTTCCAATACAGTTCCCAAAGAAAACTCAAAGAGAAAGACAAATTCCCCCCTTAGACTAAGTTTCCATTTCCTATCTAGGTTTCACTTTCTTGAAAGAGAAGCTTTTTCCTGAAAACGATACCACTCATCCTCCCCTTATAAGGCAGCTGGCCTGTCGTAAAGGTGGGAGTCAGCAACCCCTCCAGAGATACACAAGTAGCTCATTTACTTTTACATAAATTTACATAAATTATGAAAAGCAAGGACTACTTGTATTTTTTCACATTCCTCAACATCTTTATTTTTTAGTTCTAAAAGGTCTCATCGGTAATTTAGTTCATGCTGACCTCAGCCAAGCTCAGACCTGTTCTTCACAGACCCTCCTGCAGCATGAGTAAACATCTCTCCTGTAATTAATTGCCTCCCTGCTGCCTAATGGGATTTAGCTCCTAATGATTCCAGAATGTGATCTAGAAAAGAAATACTCTCCAAAGGAAACAATACATTTGCAAAGATAAAACTGCTTACATCATGCCGGATACATTGCACAAAGAGAACCAAGCATCTCCCTTCTCCATCATACACTGATGAAATAAGGACTTTAAAAAAAAATTGTTTTTGAAATATGGACTTTTTAAAGAGAGTTAGTTGGAACAAAACATGTACAAACACTCTCAATTTTCATGTTTTTGTTCTTCAGTTTTAGAGTAGATGCTTCCTGCTTCTACAGCTGTTGGGTGTGTCCCTCCTCCTGTTCCTGTGATCTAAACCTAAAAAAAGGCTTCTCAAAGAGGAAGAAAGAAGTTGAGTAGAGTCATAACTTCACACAACACACACAACACACACACACACACACACACACACACACACACACACGGTATTTTATAGGGTCTCATGAACATTTTAGATTTTTAGATTCACGGTATCTCAACCCTTCCCATTTTAGAAAATATTTTTGCCTGAAATTACAAAACTAAATCTGTCCAACCTGTTGCTTTTTCAGAACAAAGGAAGTTTAGGGGCGCCTGGGTGGCTCAGATGGTTAAGCATCTGCCTTTGGCTTGGGTCATGGTCTCAGGGTCCTGGAATCGAGTCCTGCATCGGGCTCCATGCTTGCTGGGGAATCTGCTTCTCCCTCTCCCTCTGCCTCTCTTCCAGCTTGTGCTCTCTCTCTCTTTCTGGCTTACTCTCTCTCTAGCTTATTCTCTCTCCAATAAATAAATAACATCTTTTAAAAAAAAAGGAAGTTTATAGTAAATAGTGTATTGTCTCCAACTTTGCTTGCCTGAGAAAGAAACTGCTAATAACTCAAAACAAATTCCTCAAGGTGTGTTCTAGCACAAAGCCAACCACAACAGGAAGGGGAAGTACATGGTATCTTACATTTAGTATGATTTTGTTATTCTCTCCCTCATAGAGTAAAGTATCCATGGAAGTGCAAGAAACAGCGTCTGGGTGTCTGAGGTGAGTCTCACCTTAGATCTTTCAACTATGTTGAGCAGCCTCCTGCCTCTACACAAGCCATAATTCCCATTGGTCTGCTTTCATGGAATTCTTCCTTGAGTGCTCCTCTAGAGCTACAACCTACTGAGGCTTTTCTATGGCCTTCCACTCAGCCAAATTACTTTTCTCAACCAGGACCTTTACTCTCATCCCAGCCTGAGAAAGGACAGCACAATTCTGCTAGCAGTCAGACTGTGATAAACAATGTTTTCAACAGGACTTGGGTCAACAGAACGATGTTTCTAACAAAACACATTGAAGACCCTACTGCAGTTACAAGCATAGTGAACAACCTTCATCCCTTCTTAGAACTGACCAGCACAAACACAACCCTGTCCTCTCTTACTGAGACATCCCATGATCAGTTCTTCCTAACAATAAACATCAGGTATGACCTGATGACCTTTTCTTTGGTTGGTGGGCTCTAACTGGCTTTTGTTAGTTCTGGGTGACTTCTTCATCTCTCAGAGTGACTGTCCCATAGAACTGGAGTCCCTTTATTTTCCCTTTCCCTAGAAGCCACAGTATGCCCCTCACTTGGTGAAGCTCCCCAAATTCCCTTTCTTTGCCCCAGAATAGAACTTTCTGTAAGGAAAGACACCAGGATATGCTGTTCTCAGTTGCTAGTTACCAAATTACTCTCCTTGTCTTCACCTACAGATGAAGAGTATCACCACAGGCTGATAGGGGATTTGCTGCCTTTGGCACCAACTGCTTACCCATCGCCTTCATCCAGAGGCTGGATGTGTGAGAGCCACTTCAACCTTCCCCCTCCTCCACAGCCAACTTCATTTCTGGCCTGATTTAATTCCACATCTTCTCTTGCTTGCTTGAGAATGGACAATTTTAAGTAACCAGCTGTTCCGCCTCTCCATATTTTTCTTCCAGGGTATGAGGCATTAAAGTGAAAGTAAGAGAGCAGATCTGGAATTCCTTTTCCATAGTCCAAATAACTTCGAGCCTAAGAAGCCAAGCCTCTCAAACAGACCTAATCTCATCTTCCCCAATCCCAAACTGTCAGATACCTAGGAAATCAGTTTTACAACCATTCCATTTATTCCCTAGCGTATTGGTGGAGTTTTGCATTATCCATCCTTGTGAGTAAAGAAGAAAGACCTTTTCTTATGGTGTTGGGGTGTTGGGCAACTAATTTGTAGAGAACAAATATCCTCTCTTTTTTTTTTTTTTTTTTTTTGAGATTTTATTTATTGGGGCTCCTGGGTGGCTCAGTTGGTTAAGCGTCTGCCTGCAGCTCAGGTCATGATCCTAAGGGTTTTGGGATAAAGCCCTACATGGGACTCCTTTCTCAGCAGGGATCCTGCTTTTCTCTCTCCCTCTGCCTTCCTCTCTGTGCTTGTGCTATTTCTCTCTCTCTCTGTCAAATAAATAAAATCTTTTTAAAAATTTATTTATTTGAGAGAAAGAGCACAAGCAGGAGAAGCCGCAGGCAGAGGGAGAGAGAGAAGCAGGCTCCCCACTGAGCAGAGGACGCCCCCCCCCCACCCCCACTGTGGGGCTCCATCCCAGGACCCTGGGATCATGACCTGAGCAAAAGGCAGACGCTTAATGAACTGAGCCACCCAGGCACCCAAGTACAAATATTCTTCCTACTTCTGAGGCCTAAAGATAAGCAGAGAGTAATTTTTCCTTGTAACTATAGTGCTCTGGTTTGTGTCCTCTTTTAGACATTTTACCAAAGTACATCCCTCAGGTGAGCTCATTTCTACTAGTAAACAAACTAGCTTCTTCAGCACAGACACCTTTCTCCTTTCTTAGTTGCTTAAAGTCTTGCCAATAGAGAGCTACTCATTACTCCATCCTCCACCACAATGGAGCTGTTGCCTCCCTTTCACAGGCAAACAACTCAGGGGCCTTCCCCATTTGTATCCTACCCCTGCAGTTATCTGGTGGGTGGAGTCTCCTGCTTCAGAGCTCGTATCTTGCTCCCCAGAGGTTGGGAGGTCTGTAAGCCATGACTATCTCACTATCATAACCCTCTTACAAATTGTTGGTGGAGCTTGTCCCTAATCACTCTGTTACTGGACATTAGCCATTTACAATCCCCAACTTAACTGTACCCCGCCTGCCCAACCACACTGCAACCTTGCTAAGTAGGCCACACCCTCAGGAACTTCACTGACCAATATTCCATTAATTTACAGTTCCTTTCTCTCTAGGTGTGCTGTATTTTGCACAATTCTTCAGCTCCTCAGAGAATTACCTGACTTCCTGTATACCTTGCTAAATTGCTTCACAAACTCCCATGTTCTTACAATCCTTTTTTTGATTTTCCCCTGGGAGATCTCTGTTCCTCCTAGTGAATGGCTTGACACCCCAGTGATGCCACACAGAGAAAAGCCTGATGAATGCCCACAAAAATCAGCATGATATAATTGCTAAAAGTTGAGGTTCTGAAGTCAAACTGCCTGAATTCAGTTTTGCCCTTCCCTAAAGAACATTACCATTTACTAATGAAAACTTGATAAAATTACATTGTCTTTCTGTGTCTCAGTATATGTGAGATCAAGTAAATAAAAAATAATTATGGAAACCTTAGTTATATAATTGATAAGGTAGATCTGATTGATAATATATCCAATTAAATATCCTTAAAAGGGAATACACTTCTCTTTCAATTGCCCACGAATACTCACAAAAACCATTAGGCCACAAAGAAAAGCCTCAGCAAATCCGAACAGTAAACAGTAAAGACAGTGTTCTCTAATAACAACACAATATAACTAAGAATCACTAAAAATTGGGGGGACAAAACTTCTTCCATGTGGAAATTTAAAATTATTTAAAACAATGCCTAGAACAAAGAGAAGTCAGGAGCTGAAACTGCAGACAATGACAACACAACAAAGACTTGTGATGTCACTTCCTGCAGGCAACCTGCACTCCCTCTGCTCTTGTGTCTCTGTCTCCTGGCACCTCTGCTTCCAGGCCCCACAGATTGCAATGCAAAAAGAAATCATACTAGTCATTGACAATGGCTTTGTCAAATGTAAAGTTGGCTTTGCTGGGGATGATGACCGCTAGCCATATTCCCATTTATTATCAGGCACCCAACACCAGGGCATCATGGTGGGCATGAGGTAGAATGACAGCTACATGGGTGACAGGGTCCAGAGTAATTGCTGCATCCTGACCATGACATAGCATCATCACCAACTGGGATGAATTGGGGAAAACCTGGCTCCACACATTCTATAATGAGCTACATGTTGTTCTGGAGGAGTGCCTGGGACTGCCCACTGAGGCACTCCTGAACATCAAGTGCAGTGCAACAGACAGAAGATGACTATGATCATGTTTGAGACCTTCAACACCTGGGTCGGGTACGTGGCCATCTAGGCTGTGCTGTCCCTTTATGCCTCTGGCCACATCTTTGGTATTGTAATGGGCCCTAGGGATGGGGTCACCCACAGGGTGTCCATCTACTAGGGCTACACCCAGTTTCAGTCATACTGGGTCTGGACCTTGCTAGCTGGGACCTAGCTGACTTCCTCATAAAGATCCTCATGGAGCATGGGTATAGGTTCTTCTCTACCACTGAGCAAAAAAAAATCATACATGGCATCAACAGGAACCCTGCTATATCACCCTGGGCTTGCAGCAGGAGATGGCCACAACTTTGTCCTCCTTTGTCCAGTAGAATTATGAGCATCCAGACAGCCAGGTGATCACATGAGCAATGAGTGGCTCTGGTGTCCAGAGGAGCTCTTTCCTTTCTCCTTCCTGGGTGTTGAATCCTGTGAGACCATGTCCATGAGACCACCTTCTACTCCATCATAAAGTGTGATGTTGACATTTAGAAGGACCTGTATGTCAACATGGTGTGTCTGGTGGGACATTGCCAATAAGATGCAGAAATAGATCATTGCCTTGGCTTGCAGTACAATGAAGGTCAAGATCATCACTCCTCCTGAAAGTAAATGCTTAGTGTGGATTGGGGACTCCATCCTGGCCTCACTGTCCACCCTCCATCAAATGTGGATCAGCAAGCAGAAGAAGGACAAGTCGGCCCCTCCATTCACTGCCCTTTTCTAAATGGGCTTGCAAGAAGATTCACAGCATTTGTTTCATGAGATGACTCAGAAGTATACATTTGCCTCACCTCCTGCTGGCCTCATGAAACTAGAATAAGCCTTTGAAAAGAAATTTATCATTTATCTGTTTTAGCACTGGATTGTAAAATTTGCTGCTGACTTTGATGTTATATTCAAGTTAAGTGTTCTCTTTATATATTTAAAACCCTGCATATATCTTTGATTTAAATCCTTAGTACATGTGGTTTAGTCACGTTCTAACTGAGGTGAGACATGTTTATGGAAGAGAAATCCATTGGCTTGGTGAGAACTTGCAAGATCATCAATTTCTTGATATGTGCAGTGTTAATGTGTAAGAACTGACTATTCCAGGATTTCTCTAGAGGCTGGCAAGAGTTCTTGGACCACTTGTTATTTCTTTCTTTCTTTTTTTTTTTTTTAAGTTTTTATTTATTTATTTGACAAAGATCACAAGTAGGCAGAGAAGCAGGCAGAGAGAGGAGAAAGCAGTATCCCTGCCGAGCAGAGAGCTCGATGCGGGGCTTGACTGCAGGACCCTGGGATCATGACCTGAGCCGAAGGCAGAGGCTTTAACCCCTGAGCCACCCAGGTACCCCGTCCACTTGTTAATTCTGTCTTGCTAATCATATAGGGTTGGCAAAGTGCAAGGCTTCTTGCTCAGTTTCTCTTCTTACCAGGTATTTCCCTGTCAGAACATGGGGGGTCATTACTTGCCTTGAATTGGAAATGTTTTACATTTACACCTGTAAACTTATTCATCGTTTTAATCTATGTCATTCTTCAGGGGCCATCCTGTTTCTGAGAGAGCCAGACTGGTGAATCAAATGGAGATATGATAGTGAATCCTTTGTCACCTCTGAATTCTTCAGGTCTTTCTGTAATGGTTGTATTAATGTTTGCTATCCTTCCTGGTATCTGATGTTATTTTTATTTACTATCTTGATGAAACTGGTAGTTTCAGCAGTTTCCATATGGCTTTCCTCACTATTACAGCTTTTATGCTTGCATATCAGGGACCGATTATGGGGTTGTGGGGTATTCTTCAAATCCCCATTATACCAAATTCAGTTATGTACTTGGAGGTTGAGGAAATGAACTTTGGGTAGGTCCATAGACCCAATGGGTATATGATGAACCAGATTTTAGCCAGGACTCCATTAATTAGTCCTTGTAGGCCCTACTCTCATAGAAGGACCATCTGTGTTGGTGCTTTTGGTTAAAAGTCAATTCAGATCCTGTGTCAAAGAATCCTAAAACAGTTTGGTTAGTCTTCTTTTCACACTGTACAATCATTCAAATAAGTGGCTGTGGGTCTCTTTCAGGGAAGGACTGGGGGAGTTATCACCATATACATTTGCCATAATGTTGCTAGGTCCTTCCTCCTGGAGACTCAGCTACCTCCTCTTTAGTAATGGGATTCAAATCTGAAAATGGCCCATATCTGGGAACTGAGCAAGGGATTATGACTTTTTGTAGGAATGACACCCTAAGTGCCACCCCCCTCCAGTATTCTTGCTTTTTGTTGATTGTAGAGTTAAAAATCACACTTGTTCAACCTAAACCTCCTTTAGGTTTGTTAACCTAAAACTCCTCTAAAATATAGTCTATCAAGCGCCTGGGTGGCTCAATCGTTAAGCGTCTGCTTTGGCTCAGGTCATGATCTCAGGGTCCTGGGATCGAGCCCCACATCAGACTCCTTGCTCCTCGGGAAGCCTGCTTCTCCCTCTCCCACTCTCCCTGCTTGTGTTCCCTCTCTCGCTGTGTCTTTCTCTGTCAAATAAATAAAATCTTAAAAAAAAAATCTATCAATTAAAAAAAAAGATTACCCCCTCCTTGGTGTATTTCTTTGGACTTCATTATCACAAAGAGTAGGAGAGTATAGTTCTGTCCTTCCTTTTGGCCTCTAGGGATACCATCTCTATTAACTATGTCGCAGACTTCTTCAGATTAAGCCCCTTCGACCACTTTTCTGACCTTGTCCATCACTGTGGGCAGCTTCTTGGCCTTTGTTACTTCAGAGCTCCATTATCCCAATGGGTGTTCATGAGCTCAGTGCTATGCCTGCCTCTGCCTCTGTCAACACAGTCTGTGAAAGAGCTACCACTGAATGTCCTAGTGATACTGCTGCCCTTCTCACCAGGACATTCCCTGTGGCCTTCATGCATGGGTTGTCCTCAAGGTCCTCCTATGAAACCTTGGGGACTCTTCTCGCTTCACATTGTGTGTTGCAGCATTCTCACTTCCATCAGCCTTTCTGTTTTTTCCTCTACTCTCTGCAAGAGCAACACAGGCATTTCCACTTGACTGAGTAATAGCCATCATCTATCTATCCAGCATCCTCATCAGTGAGTTTACCGAATCTGCTGGGGTCCTTTCCAGGGTGTTAAATTCTGTATTCTGAAAAAGTATCCCTAAGCTAGTGAATTCTTGCTTATTGAACTTATGTATTAAGCACCTTTGTGGTACTGGAGTGGCACTGGAGATATTGATATGAACTCATGGTTTGTAATATATTGATTCAGATAGAAATATTTAGATATATGTATGTATATAAATACTTATATTTTCTAGCTCTGTCCTTGGGGAAGACCTGGAAGCACTGGCACATAGGAGCAACAAACACATACAGTGCTCAAGCTTTGGTTTCCAAATATTATTGTCCATTAAAAAGGACCAGTCATCCTTGGAGAACTGCCTGATTCCAGGGATTGAGCAGGGAAAGTAAAGACTAGACCTGAAACATTGGATTGTGCCAGAAAGTAAATAAATACTCAAAGAATGACAGAGAAATGTCAAAAAAGTATAGAGGAGTCAGCCGGAAGGGGGCTCCAACTGGTCAAACCTGGGACAATTTAAACATCAAAATAAAAATGATAGCTATAGATTATTACCCATTGATTAAAGTAAGAATCTACGGGCCCATAGTCATATAAATAAACAGTAGAGAAGGGAAAGTTCTTTGAGTAGAATGCCAAGTGATTAGTGTAGAAGTAATGAATAATAGAATTAGAAGTTAAAAATCACTTTGCACGTAAAAATTTCTAGAATTAGAAATTTAAAAAAACACAATGTATAGCAGCGTGGTTACAGTTAACAATACTGCAGTGTGTATTTGAAAGTTGCTTAGACAGTTGATCTTAAGTTCTCAGCACAAGAAAAATGTTAACTGTGTGATGATGAATGTTAATTAGACTTACTGTGGTGATCATTTTGCAGTTACATGAATACTGAATCATTATATTGTACACCTGAAACTAATATGTCAATTATTTCTCAATAAAAAAAGCATTTTTGGCAACTATCATAGTAATAATTCATTCAAGAGATATAGATATTAAAACTAGTAGGTGAAAGCTTAGTGATAAATATATAGTCCCAAAATATCCTCCCATTTCTTTTTTTCTTTTTTTTAAAGATTTTATTATTTTTTTATTTATTTGACAGACAGAGATCACAAGTAGGCAGAGAGGCAGGCAGAGAGAGAGGAGGAAGCAGGCTCCCTACTGAGTAGGGAGCCCGATGCAGGGCTCGATCCCAGAATCCTGGGATCATGACCTGAGCCGAAGGCAGAGACTTTAACCCACTGAGCCACCCAGGCGTCCCCCCCCCACCTTTTTTTTAAAATCAGAGGTAGGGAGAGAGAGGTGGGGGAGAGCCAGAGGGGTAGGGAGAGAGACAATCTCTGCTCACTGCAGATCTCGATGTGGTGCTCTCTCTCACAACCCTGAGATCATGACCTGAGCCAAAATCAAAAGTGGGATGCTTAACCAACTGAGCCACCTAGGCACCACTTCTCCTCACTTCTTAATTACAAAGGGGAAAATTGTAACTTTGCACATACTAACAAAATCAAGTGATTAAATTACATTAATGGTACCAATTAACATCATGTACCTTTTGATGCAACTTACTGAAAAGAATGTGACATCATCTTATTTAACCATGAGAATAAATTAAGCAAAAATTAAGGACAGTCTATAACTCGACTGGACTTTTCGAAAATGCCAAGATCATGCAAGTCAAAGATGTGAGGACCAGCTCTTCAGCATAAAGGACAGTAAATAGATTTGACAACTATTGGAAGTGTGATCCTGGAATGGATCCTGGACTAGGAAAAAAGTCCTAATAAAGGACACTTGGCAAAATTCGAGTGCACTCTGTAGATTAGGTACTCATGTACCAATATTAATTTTGTTTTTGATAGTTGTCTTAAAAGACCTGAGAGAGCATGAGCCAGAGGGGTAGGGGGGAGAAGAGCAGAGGGAGAGGGTAGAAGCAGACTCCCCACTGAGCAGGGAGCCCTATGTCAGGTTCAGTCAGGCTTCGGGATCATGACCTGAGCCAAAGGCAGACACTTAACTACTTAGCCACCCAGGTGCCCCTGTTTTTGATAATTGTCTTATGGTTATCTAAGAGATTGTCATTGTTTTTGCAAAATATACACTGAAATATTTAGACGTAAAGGGGTATCACATCTGCAACTTAAAAGTGAGTTAAGATAGATCTTTAAAAAAGATTATTAGGAAAGGCAGGGGAAAAGAATGATAATAACTCTAGTAAAATATTAGCTAGGGAATTTGTGTGAAGGGGGTTATTTGTATTAGTAACATTGAAAGTGAGGTAGAATAACAGAGATTAAATAATTGGGAAAAGATTGATCTAATCAAACACTGGGCCAAACATAAGATATCCCTAAATGGGATTGGAAACTGTGATAACTCAACAATCTATGACAAAAAGGTAGAACCAGAGGAAGTTACATGAAGGCAGGTTTTGGCCAATATAAGAGAACGTTCTGGCAAGTAGCATTGCTCAACCATCAGATGCTTTGAAATAATTAGCATTTTGGAAGCAGACCTATCCCTGAAAGTATTCAGGACTAGGTGTGTCATCTACAAAAAAAATGCCAAGGTTGGTACTCCTTAATGATTGAGAGGTTGAACTGTATGATATATGAAGCTTTTTCTGACTCTAGGATTCTTGGGATTTTTAGCTGGAATAGTATCTTACTCAATGGTGCTAGTTCTGAAGATAAGCATGTCCTTGGGAATTCAGAAAAAAACTGTTGAGTGAGGTAAAAAATGTTGAGTGAAAAGTGCCCTGGCAAATTTACTGATTACTTGAACATGTTCTAGGTTGTGTGGTTAGACAGTCATTTTGTTTGAACTTAGTATGTCTTTTCTGTCATTTCTAAAGTCACTATTAGGGATACCTGGGTGGTTAGGTTGGTTAAGCATCTGCCTTTGGCTTAGGTCATGATCCCAGGGTCCTGGGATGGAGGCCTGCATCAGGCTCCTTGCTCAGCGGAGAGCCTGCTTCTTCCTCTGCCTGATGCTCCCTCTGCTTGCGCTCTCATTCTCTCTCTGGCAAATACATAAATAAAATCTTAATAAAAATAAAGTCACTATTAAATTGTATTACACTATGAATAATACTTAACTAGTGGTGATTTTTAAAGTAGTGCATCTCAAATTTTAAACGTACATACGAACAACTTGGGGACCTTTTAAAGATTCAAGTTTGGATTCTGATTTTGATTCAGTAGTCAAGCCCATTAAATATCTAGAATGAAATATAGATGAAAATCAGTGATGTTGGCAAAGATTCCTTGAAAACTTCACAAAGTACGGAAAAGTATAAAAGAAGCAATAAGTTGGGCTTCATAAAAATTAAAACCTTTTCCTTTTCAAAAGATGCTATTAACAAAGTGAAAAGGCAAGCCATAGACTGGGAGAAAATGTTCCCAAACTAAAGGACTTGTATCAGAACATATAAACAATCTTGCAAATCAGTAATAGGAAACAATCCAGTAAAAACATGGGCCAATATTTGAAAAGACACTTCACAATGAAGATATATGTCTGAAAAATAGGCACATGAAAAAAAGTTAGAGAAGTGCAAATTAACATCACAATGAGATAGAACCATACCCTAATGATAGCTAAAATTAAAATGACTGACCATACCACATGTGGGTAAGGATGTAGAGGAACTGGAAGTCTCATACATTGCAAGTAGGAACATATGGTACCGTTACTTTAGAAAACATCTAAATTTTATAAAAGTCAAATATGCACCTACCCTGTATGAACTAGCCAGTCCTATCCTAGGTATTTACCCAAGAGAAATGAAATCATATGTCCATACAAACACTTGTAGTTGAACGTTCATGACTTTATTTGTAAGGCAAAAACTAAAGAATCTAAATGTCCATCAATAGGGTGAATGGATAAACAAACTCAGTATATTCATATAATGAACTCTAGTCAGCAAAAAGGAATGAACTGATATCCAGTGCAATGTGGACCTCAAAATAATCTTAGATCTCAAAATATTCTGAAACCATACAAGGGTACATACTATTCCATTAATCCATAATAACCGAAAGATGATCAGTACAGGCCTGGAAATAGATGAGGGCAGGTGTCGGGGGAGACAAGATTGCAAAGGGCCACAAGGAAATTTTAGTGGTGATGGATATATATTCATTAGTTTTGATGGTTTTATAGGTGTATATGGATTCAAAACTTACAAAAAATTTAAATATGTATAGTTTATGTCAATACACTATGAAAGGTTCAGATTCTGATTCAGTAGGTTTGGGTGGGGCCAAGAGTCTGTATTTTTAACTAAAACATGAATATCCAGGTGATGCTAATGCTGCTGTTTCCATACAGTTTGAGGGACACAGCTGTTTTTGTCATAAATAGATGTGTCATTTGGGTGCACAAGAGATACATATGGCTGGTGCAATACTGAATAGTGCAGATAAAATATTTCCATCATTGAAGAAAGTTCTGTTGGATGTTAATGGCCAAGATTCTTGACTACATTGGTAACTATTAATCTTGTCCTATTATCTCCTAACTATAACCTGTTTTTGTTCATCCCACCCTCTCAGGCTGCATGCCATCCTTTCATAAAGCTTTGGTGGAATTCCATTTTCAGTTCTTAAATTGCTTACATTTCATTTTATCATGTTCATTTTGCATGAGTTGTAATAAAGTTTGATTAAAAAGTTCAACTAGAGGCAGTTACCAGTTGAAGAGCTTCCTAACAATTTAAAGTAAATAATATTATGTTCCTACATGACTTCTTTACCATCCAGAACATTGATCTCATAGCTCCTGTGGCTGGTTGTGCAGAGTGAGAATTGTGTACGTTACAAATAAGTTCCTCTGTGACATCTATCCCTACAAAGAGGTGTGACCAGAAGTAAATCAGAACATTTCTAGAAAAGAATTATCTCTAATATGAGGGGATTGAACTATTTATTTCTTCTGATTATCACATTCCATATTCTTCTGCTCATTTCAGAGTAATGGTGGCACAAAGTCAGAAAGAAATTTAGCTTCCGGGCTCTGAATAAGGAATGAGTTGGACTATTTTTTTTTTTTTTTAAAGATTTGATTCATTCATTTGACAGACAGAAATCACAAGTAGGCAGAGAGAGGGGGAGTAGCAGGGTCTCCGCTGAGCAGAAAGCCCGATGCGGGGCTCGATCCTAGGACCCCAGGATCATGACCTGAGCCGAAGGCAGAGGCTTTAACCCACTGAGCCACCCAGGTGCCCCATGGACTATGTTATTTTTAAAGAGCCCCAGCCTTTGTAGAGTGTATACCAGGGACTGGAGAAGTTTATGTAAAGGGCCAGATAATTAATTTTTGGGCCTGCAGTCTAACGAATGTAATAAACATTGCCACTGTACCGTGAAAGTCATAGATGATGTGTCAATGAATGGATGTGATTGCATTTGGCCCACAGTTTGCTGATTCCTGGTTTAGATCAAAATAACTGTCTTCTAACCATCTGAAGTTAGATTGAGAAATAAGGGAAAAACACACTTTGTTGATATAATTTTATTAACTCTGGATACATAATATAACTAGTCTTTCACGTCTAAAGATAACAATCTAACAAGTTACCATAATTTCAGGTTATACATGCTTTAAATTAACAAACTAGGTTTATAAAAAATATAAAAATATTTCACAGGCTTGGGAAGATATGGTCATAAGACTTCATTGTAAGGAGGGGTATAAGATATGTTAGAGATTTTTCGAACCTACAAAGGACATTTAAAAATTTACACTGTTAATAAAGTTCTTGTTTAGATAATCAGTATTTTATCTTCATTCATCAGAAGGCTTAATTAGAGCAGCTTTCTTCTTATACTTGTCTCCAATCTCTCTAACATTTTCCAAGAGATCTTCAGACATGTATTCTTCATACTCTCTCTCAACTTTAGCAATCTGCTCCTCAAGATGTTTCTAGTAAAAACAATGAGCAATTATTAGCAAAGAAACATTAATTTATTTTAAAGAGTTTAATTGTAAAATATATAAATAAGTGGTAACATTTGTAAGAACAGGGAATATAAGGGATACTCTTTTGTGTACTTTCCTAGTCATATCCCCATTTTTCTTCCCAGGGCCAACCACTCTCAACATTGTTTTGTTTTTCTTTATACTTTTATCCCCCGCCCCACACAGATATGTATGTATCTCTGAACAATATGCTAGTTTAGTGGTACCTGGTTTTAACATTCATATTTACTGAATGATATTAAATACAACATTCTATGACTTTTTTCCACCCAGTATTTTGATTCATTGATGTTAATACAGATAGCTTGTTTATTCATGTACTGACAAATAGTTTTCTATTGCATGAACATACCAATATTTATTATCCATTTTACTATTAATGAATTTTAGTTTATTTCCAGGTATGGTAGGCTGAATAGCAGCCTCCTCAAAGATGTCCATGGCCTAATTCCCAGAACCTATGAACACATTATCTTATAGGGGCAAAGGAACTTTACAGATGTGATTAAGTTAAGGAGTTTGAGAAAAGGGGATCATTCTACATTATCCTGGTGGGCCCAATGTAATCATGAGGGTCTTGGTAAGAGGGAATCAGCAATGTGAGAGTCAGAAAGAGAAAATGTAAGGACAGAAAAGCAGTCAGAGGGGATAGAAGATGTTGTGCTGCTGGCTTTGAAGATGAAGAGGCTGCAAACCAAGGGGTGTAGGTGGCTCTAGAAAAGGGAAAAGGCAAAGAAATTCCACCTTAGAGTCTCTAGAAAGATTGTAGTCTGGAAGGCCCATTTTACACTCCCGATCTCCAGATATATAAGGAAATAAATCCGTGTTGCTTTAAGCCATTAAGTTGGTGGTAATTTGTTATAGCACTAACAGGAAATTAATATGCTGGGTTATGTTTTTTACTATTTCAATTATACTATAACAAATCTCAACATACTATATGGCTTAAGAAATTTATTTTCTCACAGTTTTGGAGGCTTGAAGTCCAAAATCAAGATACTGACAGGGCCACTTTCTCTGAAGGCTCTAGGGAAGAATCCTTCCTCACCTCTTACCAGCTTCTAGCAGTTCTGGGCAATCCCTAGTTTACAGCTGTGTCACTCTAATTTCTGCCTCCATCTTCACATGGACTCTTATAAGGATACTGGTCCCTAGGTTGAGGACCTACCCTAATCTATTATGACCTCATCTTAGCTAATGACATCCACAAAGACCTTATTTTCAAATAAGGTCACATGATGAGATGCTGGATACACATGAATTTTGAGAGGATACTATTCAACTAGTATAGTACTAGTACTAATAGTGCTAGTACTC
The DNA here is from genome assembly GCF_002288905.1 of Enhydra lutris kenyoni. Lineage (NCBI taxonomy): Eukaryota > Metazoa > Chordata > Mammalia > Carnivora > Mustelidae > Enhydra > Enhydra lutris. The sequence goes on from NW_019154092.1 coordinate 14,121,748, forward strand.
TAGCACACAGTGTAAAAATTTAACTTAATACCTAGAATGGAACTGCACCATTTTATCAGGGATTGCAAATTTGTTTTCTAAAACTGTTAACATCAGTTTGCAACCCCTGTAGTATAAATGAAAACTTGCATTTCTCTATGTTATTGCTGGCATTTAGTATTCCCAAACTTTAATTTTTTTGCCAATTTCTTGAGGGTGGGAAGTGGTAGATCTTTTCCTGTTTATTGGCCACTTTAGCTTTCTGTGAAATTCCCATTCAAGTCTTTTGCCCACCTTCTGTACTTATTTCTCAGAGGTCATTATGTATCTGGATACTATTAGTTGTCTTAAAAAATTATTTTTTTGTGGCTTGCCTTTCCACTTAAAAAAATTCTATACATATTTATTTAGAGAGAGTAAACAATTGGGGGGGAGGGGCAGAGGGCGAGGGAAAAGCGACTACCCAGTGAACAGGGAGCTGGATGCGGAGCTGATTCCAGGACCCTGGGATCATAATCTGAGCTGAAGGCAGAAGCTTGACCAACTGAGCCACCCAGGTTTTTGTCTTTTGATGTAGAGATCTTAATTTTAACAAAGGTGAATTTATAAATAATTACTTTTGTGGTTTTTACTCTTTGTGCCTAATTTAAGAACTCCTTTACAACTCCTGAGGTATAAAAATGGTGTCTATAATTTTTCTGAACGTTAAAAATTTAGCCTCACTTTGGGCTGCCTGGGTGGCTCAGTAGGTTAAGTGTCTGACTCTTGATTTCAGCTCAGGTCATGACCTCAGGGTTGTGGGACTGAACCCCATGTTGGACTCTGTACTGGGAGCGGAGCCTGCTTAAGGTTCTCTCTCCCTGTTCCCCTGCCCCTCTCCCCAGCCCTCCTTCTCTCTACAAAAAAAAAATAAATTTAGCCTCACATTAATTTCTTAATCCATCTTGAAGTGATTTTTGTTTACGGTTTAAGGTAGGAATCCCAAATCCATTAATTGAACAATTCATTTTACCCCACTAGTCTGCAATACAACCTCTCTTAAAAATATAACTTCTGTCTATGCTCATCCATCTTTTTCCGGACTCTGTCAGAGCTTGGTTTATATGCATCAGTACTACAATGGGTTTGTTATTACGGCTTTATAATAATTTCTGAACATCTTAACAGACAAAAAAGATTTTGTGCCCTTCAAGAAGGTAGAAGTCTGGAACAGGAGTCAGCAACTTTTTCCTGTAAAGGTCCAAATAACAAATACTTCAGGCTTTGTGAACCAAATGGCCTTTGTTGCAACTGCTCAACCCCGCCACTGTAGTGGGAATGCAGCCATAAAGAGTATGGAAGTGAATGAAGTGTCTGTGTTCCAATAAAACTTATTTACAAAAGCAGTCTGTGGGCACAATTTGGCCTGTGAGCTGCAGTTTGCTCTCTCCTAGTCTAAAATATCAAGACACATACAGGACCTGCATGGGGCTACAACCAGGAACTGCTCAAGGAAACGTTTTACCTCAGAAGAAAAATATCCCATTTAAAGATACCATTAGATCCACAGTCCTCTGCTTTCTACAGTCTAATTTTATCACTTGTAAAATTTCCTCACATTAGGTTTTAAAGATGACTGGTTGCCTTTAGGGGCTCCTTCCATAGTTTACTGGCTATTTGTAATTTTTACATAGTGCAAAGTAAGTGCTCTGAAAATGCCGTCTGATCTTGAACAACAATGAACTAAATAGAAACTAAAAGGTAATAATCATTAGGGTTTCAAATCTAACTTCATGTTAACTGAGTAAAACTTTTTAACAGTTGTGGTTTCCTTTCACATAAATCCCTTGTGATAAATCACTATCGGATTAACACTGAGGTCAAACTAATTGTTATAGATAATAGAGATGCGAAGATGTTGGCAATAATTTAGTACAACCCTCTCATTACACAGATGGAGAAAGTGAAGACCAAAAGAAGCAAAATGATATATATAAGTAGACTTTCTCAATCTGAGCCAATCATCACAGGTTGTGAATGAATTTTCCTCTTATGCATTCATTATACATCACCCTTGAGAGAACAAGAAAGTAATTACTCATATAATTATCTGGTCTGTGGTTCAAATTAACAATACTTGTTGAAAAAGAACTTATGAAAGGTTATAGAGCCACTAAGTGGGGAGAAGCCAGGTTTTCTGATGTAGGATCCAGCTCATTTTTCTTAGTTCTTTTCACCAAGCACTGAAGAACACTAGCAAACAAGAAAATGCAGTTCAATGTCTTTTAGGAGAAAGGAGGAGAAATAGCATATCACATGCTATTTTCAATAAATGGAAGGCTAACAATGTGATATAATGAGGTTTTTTTTTCTCTTAAACTATTCACGATTGGAAATATATTATCACCAAATAGACTACCCAGGAATTTTAAAGGTTAGCAGTTTAGCTTGGCTTCTGGGCTCTGTACAGCAGGTTGGAGGAATAGTATTACTATTGAACTTTTAAGCCATGCTTCACGTTTCATAAGTACTTTATTCTATATTTTATAAGTACTTTACATGAAATTAATGGAAAGGAAAAATATTTGTCATAACACATGCTCTTTCATCTTAATCTTACTGAAATCTTAAACGTGTTGATATGTTTTCAGTATGTAGAATGTGGCCTGGTGCATGATTATATACTATTGATGTAATAGATACCATTACATGTTGTTTATGTTGTTATATGAACAGTATATGTTCACATATATAACATTATATGTTATGTTTATGTTGTTGTTATGTGAACAAAACAGATTGTTTTATGAAATGCAGATGCTCCTTACACACCACTAAACAGGACTCTTCTGATAACTTTTTAACAGAACATATTTTCCATAGAAATAAAATTTATCATTTAATTTCTATAGAAACAAAATAGATATACAGTTTTAAAAAGCTTCATTAGAATGTAGGAAAGACCTTCATATACTTACCTCCACAGACCCTACATGTGTAGCAACCATCTCTAAAAGACGCTGCAAGTTATTTCCCACTTTTCGTCGTTCTTCAGTTGTGGTTTGCACAACTAGTTGGTATCTGTAGAATAAAAACTCTTGCTTGAGTTGTCTAGGGAAAAAACCCTAATCCATCAGTTCTAGTTAGCTCACTTCTCCTTTTCATATTCAATAAACGCAGACTGTGTTTGGTATATGCGCTGTTTGCTTCTCAGCCATTAAGACGGAAAAACATTTTCAAAGATCTTTTGCAAGGAACAAAACAAAACAGCACCAAAACCTTGTGCCTTAACATACAAAACTTGGGAGCAATTGGTCTTCACTGAATCTCCAAAAGGGTTGTAAGCTTAAATGCTTTCAGGGAGAAGGCATTCAATACATTTGAATGGGGAGTGGGAGTCTCGTTTTTTTTTTTTTTTTACATATGCAAATTCAAATTAAAAACAAAGACTGCAAGCCAAAAAAATGCTTCAGGTGAGTTTTTTATCCCTAAACTACAAATAAACAAATGAAGAGGTGTGATTTTCTTAAAGGTTGTACTTCTGATCTCAAAGTCAGAATTTTTTAGTTGAGGGTCACTTAATTAAGACTTTAAAAAAAAGAGCCTATGGATTCAGTATATTGACTTTCTATGGGTTGCATGAGAGAATTATATACACAAAGGCAGAATACTCTTTAAAAAAGGATGTCACCATTTTAGTTACTGTTAATACACAATGTGGCTAAAACTCTTTCTTGTAAGTTTTAAAATAATATGGAAATCAAGAGGGAAAACTTGACAATGTGTAATTTGATAATGAAGAACTAAGAAATGTAGCATATAGAGTTAGTTCTGCTACTTGTTTGGAAACACGTATTTGTTCCATTTGGATTGAAATATTACGTAGCAATTTGACCATAATGCAAAAATTTGTATTTGCTTATGACATTTCTTTCCTTTTTTAAAGTCTGTTTGCTTGTTTATCTATTTATTTATTTTTAGTATCTCTACACTCAATTTGGGGCTCAAACTCACAATCCTGTGATCAAGAGTTGCATGCTTTAAAAAAAAAAAAGTTGCATGTTCTTCAGCTGAGTCATACAGTTGTCCCTATGCCATTTCCTTCTTGAGAAACACTAAGCGAATGCAGAAAACTGCCCTCAGCTGAATCCAGATGCAAAGGAATATAAAAACATATACACACACACCTCAAATGTGTACCAGCTCCCTCAATTCATTACATTATGTGATGAGTCACATGCATCCACATCTGGTGTTAAAACTTCCCATCTGATTTTGGATAATTCTCCTTCCACCTCATTTCAATAATTTAAAAGCTGCAACCCTTTGAATGCCCCTTTCCCAGGCAAACTTCCGGACTCTTTAAGATAAAGTGTCATATTTATCATAGCATTTATGTACTTCTTAAACATTTAACATATGTACAATTGTGCTAACATTTTAGTTAGGTTCCCATCTTTTGTTTATGTGTGTCACTGGCTGATTTTGAGTGTTGTGCCCAATCCCAATTTTACTGTAGGTCCTGATTTTTTACTGCATGATTTTGCAGTGTGGTGATTATTATGAGGGCACATAATGTGTTACAGCACAATGATCATATAATTTATAGTATACAGTTTATTGTATATATAATTTCTAGAAAGTATAAATATCTTAAAAATAGTAACAAATAGCCAAAGTATTTCAACTGATTGAAAATTTTATGCTGTTTTCAGTGTTTGAAAGCCATTTATTAATTATATGTAAAAATAAATGCTTTCTTAGGAGGCAATAGCTATAAGAGTAGCAGAATACGTTTAGGGACAGTATTTCAAGTTACAGGCTCTTTCTGTGTACACTACTTCCTCTTTCCCAAGTAGCTCTAAAATATAAATTAAAGCTAATAAACATAGATCTGGTTTTACAGAAATGTTAAATAATTAATCTGAAATAAACATTATAAATCTTGGTTACATGAACTTACTCTCGCTGAATAGCATCTAATTCATTCATAGCTTCACTGAGGCCCTCGTTAACAGCGCTCTCCAGCAGATGCTTGTGTTTCTCCAAGGACTCCAGCTCACTGGCAAATTTTTTGTCCTCTTCTTCAGCTTCCTATCAATATAAGCGTATGGTTATCATTTTTAATGTTTGTGTTCTATATACTCCATATACTATACTCCACATACCATATATATGTAACACATTAAAAAAATCAGGTTGCACCATCATTTATATTCTCAGAATGTGTACTGTTTTACATGTATGAGACTTTAAAAAGCTTCTTTGGAAATTTTATACTGTAAACCTAAATATGACCTGCTCAACAGGCCTTATATGGAATTCATTCAGCGGTATTTTCAGGTAGGTACTATAGGAAACCTTAGGATAATGATTTAAATATTTCCTATGATCATCAAGAGGTCTTTTATACATGCAAAATGTGGGTAACTTTCACACTACCTTTATTTCACATATGTGAAATATGCACAGGAAAAGGAGCCCAAAGTCATCAACTCTTAGGTTAAGATGAAATATGAAAGCCTTTCACTAAAGTGCTTTAAGAGCACAAATGCAAGTACTGTCATGGAGAACATATGAAAACAACAATGATTACCAACTGGCTCATATTTCACGTGTAGATCATATTACTGTGGTGTATTTTCTAAAAATTTCTCACTACTTAACAAAATGTATAGGCCCTAAATGCAATACAAGGCCAAGAGAAAATTTCCAATTCCTAATACTTTGTTGCTGTAACTAAGTGAAAGATATTAGTATGACTAAAATTCTCTTGTAAGTTTTATAAATGGTAATGAATAGTCACATGAGTGCTTCCCTAAGTAAAACACTGGTGAGAAGGTGGATGGATTAGAGGTGGTGGGAAAAGAATCCTATTATTTTACCCACATTCTAATTTCATATAAAATATCTTTGTGATTTGGCCAAGTTAGTCAGTTTGCTATAACTCTTTACAGGCAATCACATACACAAAGCCTTATTGGAGGTTTATGCTTTAGGAGTACTTAACACTAAATTTCTAAAAAAGGTAGAAGAGATTGCATTTAAAACATGTTTTGGTCTTACAAGGATACAGAATCTCATATTCAAGTCTAAAATATTAATGAAACAGTAAATGTGTTCTCGTGTGAAACAGCCCAATTCCAGGAAAAAAATCCTTTAAAAGGACAAAATAACTCTTTATAATAAACTTTAGAAGATTAGACTAAACTGAAACACAAGTTATAGGATATAGCTTAAATGTTTACTTAGATGTAAGAATAGGTCAAAGCTTACCTATACAAACTGTGGCAAAGTTCTTACCTTAACCTTTTGTTGGTAAAGATCGTCCAGCTTTTGAACTTCTTCTTTCAGAGTTCTTACACCTCTCCTGCTTTCTGTTATCATTGTATTTAACTTGGAGAATAAAACTTGGGTTGAGAAATCATAACCATACACCAAAAACATTTTACTAAGTTATAAAACTTTCATATTACCGATTGAACCATGTTATTTCTAGTCCTTTTGGATTCTCACCTATCATTTGTTCCCAGAATTTATTATTCCCCAAAGAGGAGTTAAATAAAAACAAACACACAAAAAGGCATATATTTTTTTTAATGTACAATATTAAAATACAGAGTTAGTTAGGGAAAAAAAAGTCTGGCTTAATTCCCAGTAAAAGAAGGATACCAGGTACTTTTCTACTAGTTGCTGTAGGAGTGTTTGTAAGCAATCTTATATAGTATTATAAATATTACATGTATTATATACACTCTGAACATTTTTATATTAATTTGTTAATACATGTAAGTTGTTTTTGCCTTCTAGTTCTGAAGTCTAGATTTACTTAGATTTCATCTCTTTTATTAGTTATCTAGCTTTCCATTTGTGTGTTTACTTTCTAGGATGTTAAAGAGAAGTTTTCATATTGATTTTACTGGATGTTTTCTAACTGGTTATTAATCAATGGATTCTCCCAAACAGTAATAAATTTAACACATTTAATCTTATTAAAGTTTGAGCTTTAAGATCTGTTGAAACCAAAATTAAAGAAAAAAAGTGTTTCCAAAGTTACCAGAAATTAATATAGAATGTTTTCCAGCTAGGTTAAGAAAATATTTGCTGTAGGAAATAAAAAATAGAAAAATGTATCTATAAGCTGGATCTTTCTTTAAAAGGATGATTCAACACATACATGAAGTCACAAAAAAATTATGTATACATATTTTGAGGAGAAATTTAGTGAAGCAATTGTTGTTTGGTGTATGATAGGATGGTAAAGTGACTATATATTTATTAGAGAAACTTGCATGTACTTCTCATTCAATTATCAAATGTCTCTTTATAAAGAATATTCCTTTTCTATTTTACAAATGAGAAGAGTTGGCTAGAATGAATGCTATTCACGTAGGATCATACAGAGAGCATATGCCCACAACTCCAACCTAGACATTCTAACTCTAATCAGCTCAGCTGATTAAGCGTCTGACTCTTGATCTTGGCTCAGGTCATGATCTCAGGGTCATGGGATCAAGCCTGTGTTGGGCTCTATGCTGGGCATGGAGCCTGCTTAAGATTCTTTCTCTCCTCTCCCTCTGCCTTCTCCCCGCCCCCCCCAAGACTAAAGTTACTGAAGCTATTCAAGCAGGAAAAAATTTTCTCTACCCTTAAGGTTCTTTTGTCTGGTTTAAGAATTTAACTGACATAAGAATGATTAACAGGAGAAAACCAAATTTAATTTTGTATGTATGGGGAATGCACAAAGACATGAGATTCTAAAGACAAGCAAAAGGAAGTGTATTTGTCATCGTGAGCTAAAGATAAGGGGGTAGGGGTCTGGGATTTCAAGAAAAGGAAAGCAATTCATAGGAAGATGGAAGAGTTAATGTTTGGTAAACAAATGTTTTCTAGGCCACACAGACACAAATGGGACATAGAGAGGAATTTTAAGAAAGAGACTTTGCTAAGTTCCTGTCTACCATCCCTAGTTTATATTATACTGTAGTTATCTATGGTGATAGCTCCCTTCTGGGAGGAGGGCCTTTAATTCCTTTAGGTAATCAGGGGGTAGGTGGAGATCAAAGTTTCTTCTAGAGTCTTTTGGGTATTGAATACTTTCAGTTCTGAGTAAGCGGCATGCCAAAGTGGCACATCTTGGGGTGATTCGCCCTTGACACCTACATTATAAACTTCCCGTTTAAAGATATGTTACTTCTGAAGAAGGTGCTGAATTAAACCAATTGTTTCATTAAATTTATCTGCAGTAAGACCACTGCATAGCCAAATAATCAGAACTTCCACTAGGAAGTCTTGGTTGTCAAAATCATGTTTAATCTCTGAGCAGCTTCTAACTTTCATGTGAGCTTTGCTAAAAATTCATCAATTATACACTACCACCCCTCCCCCAACCCTATTACAGAAATATACATTTCCACTGTAATAAATAAGGGAAAAATTAAGGAAAATAAAAATTACTAATAATTCTATAATCCCAAAGAACTGTTATTAATATTTGGTATACTTCCTTCAGTATTTCGTTCATTCATTCAGTAAACAACTGTCCAACAGTTTATAAGCAGAGAAGATATCATTAGTTACTTTAGTTAGAAATTTTTTTTTCTTCCGTCATTGAGAAGACAGAAGCCACTAGATTGGATTTCCATCACTTCCTATCTCCCAACAACCAAAATATTTCTTACAAGACCCTTCTTCCTTCTTTCAGTTTCAGGATGCATGATACCCATTTTCCTCATGAAGAGAACCCCTTTACCTCTTCCCTAGATCCCAAGCCTTGGTATTTCTTCATGAACTACGTTCAAATCCATCAATACCTTTCACTCCTAATTTTTTAAACTTTATTTTTTAAACTAATTTTTTAAACTCTTTTCCTTGAACTCATTCTTTCACCTTTAAACTCAAACAACCCCCTCCTCACCCCCTGCAAAATGAAAATCTTTCCCATACACCACTTTCTAACTACTGTTCCATCTTGTCTCCTTAGACTCAAATTTTGTGATGATCTAATTGTAGCATTCCATAGAAAGTAGACTATTAATACTATAGTATCTTCTGCTACTACCATTCAAATTTCAATGCACAGCAATAAGCTTTCTGGCTCCTCTGCTTCATGAAGTTGCCTTTGCAAAGATCACCATTAACAAATTGTTTGCTAAAGTCAAAGAACACCTTTCATGATTTATATCTGAGTAACATATTTAGTTGATCACTTCCTTCTGAAATCCCCTTTCTTGGTTTCTATGACCATGGAAGCTCCTGGTTTTCTCTTTAAGTCTTGGGAGGTCCTTCTAACTCTTCCTTATGGATTTCTCTTTCTCTGTTTGTACTTTGGATATGAATGTTCTCCCAGGATTCTGATCTTGACTGTATTCTCATCTGCTCATTTGGGAGAGCTTGCTCTTTCATTTTCACACCTGGGAAATTTCTTCGCTTTAATTAAATGCATGCTAAGTAATACATATTTATATCTATGTACACAGTCCAACTGCCTACAGGACAGTCTCCACTCTGATGTTCTAGAGATCTGAAACTCAGTATATCCCAGACTGAAATTCTTTCTTCTACAACCTTCTCTTGTATTCTTTATCAAGGGTCTAGAATATCACCACCAAAAGATTCTCTCCTTGACCAAACTACTCAGCAGTTCTGAACTCTTTTCTCAAAGGGAGTTTCCCTTTGGCTTCTGTGTTTGTCTTTGATTGTCCAGTTTTAGCAAGAATCATGCTTAAGACAGTTTAATTAGAATCCCTAACCCCAATATCTAATCAAGTTCCTTCAACATCCTCCAGCTGGTGTCTGATCACCTTGGCCTGCGTTCAGCAAGAACACTATTAGGCTGGTTTAGATAGTATCATCCCTTACCCCTATTAGGCTGGTTTAGACAGTATCATCCCTTACCCCTAGAGTTTCTTCTCAGTAATTCTTTAACCACTGTTTTGCATTCTACTCTCCTTGGTTACAATTCCCTTTTTGTTGTTGTATTTGGAGTTGAGCCCAATTTCTCTCACCTACTATAAAACCTCTTTGTAATGGTCCCCCTTACTTCCTTTAACAAGTGTCATAAATAATTTTTTTTCTTTAACATCATATACCAAAGCTAGACATCTGAACATTCTTAATTCCTCTCTTCTGTAACCTTCACATCCAAATGACCAAATTTGGACCAAATTACATTGTTCCCATCTTTTTTCCACCCTCACTGAAATAGCCTTGGATTGAGTCTTTACCATTTATCACTTGGGATACTGTTAGGTCTCTGAAATGTATGCCTCTAGTTTCATGTACTTCTAAACTAGCCTTCATACATTATGGGGCTTACTGTAATACAAGGGTGTTATGCCCTGACTTAAAAATCTTCGGGGGTGCCTGGGTGGCTCAGTCAATTAAGCATCTGACTTTCGATTTTGGCTCAGGTCATGATCTCAGATTGTGGCATCGAACCCTGCGAGGCTCACATCCAAATGGATCACTAAATTACATTGTTTCAATCTTTAAATATCTCTTTTACATCCTTACTGCAATAGCCTTGGTTTAAGTTTTTTTTTTTTTTTTTAAAGATTATATTTATTTATTTGACAGACAGAGATCACAGGCAGACAGAGAGGCAGGCAGAGAGAGGAAGGGAAGCAGGCTCCCTGCTGAGCAGAGCCCGATGTGGGGCTCGATCCCAGGACCCTGGGATCATGACCTGAGCCAAAGGCAGAGGCTTTAACCCGCTGAGCCACCCAGGCACCCCTTGGTTTAAGTTTTTTACCATTTATCATTCAGGATACTATTAGGCTTCCTAACTGTGTGCCTCTAGTCTCTTTCCCCTTCTGCAGTCATTTGGAGCTCTCTTCTCTTTGCTAAATGGGATGCTGCCTGACTCATGAATTGTTGAACAAAGTCAATTAGATCTTCAGATTTATTACTTCTTTACAAAACTAGAAAATGCAACTCTAGAAGCATTTCAAAGTTCATCTGTTTCCTTTTACCAGTCTCCAAACCTTCCCTATTTATTTTAGAAGTCTTGTAACTTGTATTCTTTCCTGTGTCTTTGAAATGTAAATGTTAAAGTACAACTTCAGAGATAATTCTTATCAGGAAAAAAATGAAAAAAGAAAACATCATTTAAAACTTAGTTTAAGCCATCCACTCAAGTAGCCTTAAATTACTCTAACTACCAGATAACCAACTTAGATACAAATTCTTTTTAACTAGTAAAACAGAGGCCAGAAGGTCTCTGTTTATATCTGTCTATATGTTTATGTGTGTCTATTATAAGTGCATTAAAGGTGTGTGGTATTTTTCTACCTCTAAAATTAGTTTGTAAAAAAGCTCTATTTAATTGACCTAAACTAAGTGTTTAAATAAATTCAGTATTCATAAAAAGTAAAACTAACAAAAAAAACAAAAAACAATGGAAACTAACCCAAATGTGTTCTGAATTCACAACACCTAAGAAAATATTCATTATTAAGGTTAACTTAAGTTTGTTTGATTTAACTAAAATAAACTTTTCTTTCAAGTTATAAACATTGCATAAAATGCATACATACAAGTCTTATCCACCTGGGTTTATCGATCAAATCAGTTTATGTTATCTCTTTACAAAATTTGTCAGCAAGAAAAATTATCTTGGGATGATGACTGACTTTGTCTAATGTCTAATGAAATTTTGGTTGGTAATCTAAACACAGTAAAGAACAAGTAAATTAAAGGGATATAAAAAGATAAAAAGTTTTTAGGTGAACTTTTAAATAGTTTCCCCAAGTCTTTTTGGTAACCTGGAAACTTAAAATTTTGCTAGATTAAGTTAAATGATCAGTTAAGTTAAATTCATTCACTATTCAGATCATTTCCAAATAAGATAAAATACTAACACATTAGTTACTGAATATTGGTTTATCTACTTTTTAATTCCTTTTACACAGGAACTAAAGATATGTGGATTTACTAATAAACACGTGTCATGACCCTGACAAATTTTCTGTGAGAAAACACGTTTCTAGAAATCATAAAGAAGTATTTATTAGTCTGCTAATCTACAGAATGGTAATGTAAAAGATGGTTTATAATTTCTTACTTCTTAGATTTCACTAGAAATTAAAAGTTTCTAATGGTAGAAATTTTAATATGTATAATTAAAACTGGTAGAAATAATAAGGGAAGGGCATTCTATGTGTGGTCAAGGTTGTAAGATTGGAATGAATTTAATTAAGAAAAAGAGGTTTTTTTTGTCTTTTTTTTTTTTAAAGATTTTACTTACTTATTTGAGAGAGGAGAGAGAACACAAGTGCACGTGTGTGGGGGGGGAGGGGCAGAGGGAGAGGGAGAAGACTCCCTGCTGAGCAGACAGCCCCATATGAGGCTTGATTTGTACACCATGCTTACAAGTCTCCAGTAAAGCAATTTTAAAAAGAGATTTTATGGTCAATTGCTTTTCTTGCTATTTTTCTGTAAATAACGAGACCAAGTTTAATGTAAATAAATTACTTTTACCATGGTTATCTTCAGTAAATATGGGTGTAATTGCAGAGAGAAAAATTAGGTTTGAACCTTTGTAGATATTAAATTATAATCCTGTTATCTCTGAGGTTTTGTTATATACCTATAAGTCAGACTAGGTCTTGGATTATTCTAATTTCCTCACACATCTGACTATGACTTTCCAAATTAATGTTTCCAATTTTCTCCTCTGACTTCTGATTTGGAATTACTAAGAACAAAGACTGCCTTGAATCTCCTTGAAAGAGACCATTACTACCTCCTTACCACCCTGATGGCAGCAAAACTTCAGGGACTTGAACCCTAGCGTCTCACAGCTGAAGAAGGTTCTGCCTGACATTTGGTCCTGTGCAAATGATGGAGACCTCCAAAGCAAATTAAGATTAATTAAGAAGAGAAGTAGCTGACAGTAAGATAGACTGTTTCCTCCCAAGATGCTGGATCAGGACTTCATACCTTATCTTAACATGACACCCTCTATTCTTCTCTTTCTTTACTTTGGCATTGGCCTGGAAAGATAAAGCCATCATCTGTATTTCCTAGGCCACTGCTAAGGGAGGTTTTTCTCTGGTATTTGGAACAACTTTTAATTTCAGGCTAGGAGAAAACCTAACTGACCCCTGGTTTGTATGGGTGAATGCAGCAATCCCTGTGATTTAATCCATTAATGGGACAGCCTTATAGGAATGATTTGGGCCCCAACAGGGTTTTTCTTTGTCTGTGGTGGTTATTATTCTGGCTGGGCTTATGAATGCCTGAATGGCTAATATATAATTGAGCAATGCTTCTTAGGCTATTTAATTGTGCCTCTAACTATCCACAAACCGAGATACCTCACTGGTCACCTCCCTAAATTTAAATTGTCAAGGCAGAAGGGATTTACATGACTCAAAGGCATTCATGACTCAAAATTAGCTTACTTTGACTCTGGCCAAAGTTGTTCTTGGTAATAGGATAGCCCGTGATTATCTTTTAGCCAAGCAGGGAGGTACTGGTGTTGAGGTCAGTATTACCTGCTGCACCTGGACTAGCAATTCTGGGGACGATGAAAATCAGTTATGTAAGATCACTGAGGAAGCCACTTTTAAAAAGATGACTTGGTGTTGGTCCTGGGTATCATGGTTGTAAAGGCACTCCAAACACTGGGAATTACCTTATTTATTATAATCATAAAAATTTCCTAGTGTGTTATATTCTCTCAAAAGCTTTACATGTATGTTTGCAGTCTTGAACTACCAAGCAAATGATCTCCCTAGGACTGGTCAGTCTGGAGTTTCCTGGTTAACATGAGTGAGGTAATCCACCTAATAAGACCCTTTATCTTTCAAAGGGAGGTGAAATCTTGCCTCAAATAATTTTTTTTTTTTTAGTTTATGACTTCCTTGTCCTGCCTTAAAAATTGTTTTCCTTTCTGTAGTCCTTTAGAGTTCTTGTCTACTTGTTAAACGGGATGCTGCCCAATTTCTGACTTGCTGAATAAAGCCAATTAGATCTTCAAATTTACTCAGCTGGAATTTTGTTTTTGTTTTAGTTATTTTAATTCATTAATTTATGATTAACCATTACTATTTCATTTTTTAAAGAAAGATTTTATTTATTTATTTGACAGAGATCACAAGCAGGCAGAGAGGCAGGCAAAGAGATAAGGGGAAGCAGGCTCCCCGCTGAGAAGAGAGCCTGATGCAGGGCTCGATCTTAGGACCCAGGGATCATGACCTGAGCAGAAGGCAGAGGCTTTAGCCAGCCAGGCGCCCCTAGCCATTACTATTTCAAATGCTATCTTATTTGATTAGATAGTTACCTTATGCTATCTTAATACGGTTAAACTGTCAAATTTTTTATTTTTATTAAGTTTTTTTAAAATTTTTTATAAACATATATTTTTATCACCAGGGGTACAGGTCTGTGAATCGCCAGGTTTACACACTTCACAGCACTCACCATAGCACATACCCTCCCCAGTGTCCATAACCCCACCCCCCTCTTCCAACCCCCTTCCCCCAGCAACCCTGTTTGTTTTGTGAAATTAAGAGTCACTTATGGTTTGTCTCCCTCCCACTCCCATCTTGTTTCATTTATTCTTCTCCTACCCCCTTAACCCTCCATGTTGCATCTCCAGTTCCTCATATCAGGGAGATCATATGATAGTTGTCTTTCTCCGATTGACTTATTTTGCTAAGCATGATACCCTCTAGTTCCATCCGGATAAAAAGCTTCCAGGACAAACAAAAACTGAAAGAATTTGCACACTAAACCAGCTCTACAGGAATTACTGAAAGGGGTCCTCTAAGGAAAGAGAGAGCCTAAAAGTAGTCGATCAGAAAGGAACAGAGACAATATACAGTAACAGTCACCTTACAGGCAATACAATGGCACTAAATTCATATCTCTCAATGGTTACCCTGAATGTTAATGGGCTAATGCCCCAATGAAAAGACACAGGGTATCAGAATGGATAAAAAAACAAAACCCATCTATATGTTGCCTACAAGAAACTCATTTTAGACCCGAAGACACCTCCAGATTTAAAGTGAGGGGGTGGAAAACAATTTACCATGCTAATGGACATCAGAAGAAAGCAGCAGTGGCAATCCTTATATTAGATCAATTAGATTTTAAGCCAAAGACTATAACAAGAGATGAGGAAGGACACTATATCATACTCAAAGGATCTGTCCAACAAGAAGATCTAACAATTTTAAATATCTATGCCCCTAACGTGGGAGCAGCTAACTATATAAACCAATTAATAACAAAATCAAAGAAACACATCAACCATAATACAATAATAGTAGGGCACTTTAACACTCCCCTCACTGAAATGGACAGATCATCCAAGCAAAAGATCAACAAGGAAATAAAGGCCTTTAATGACACACTGGACCAGATGGACATCACAGATATATTCAGAACATTCCATCCCAAAGCAACAGAATACACATTCTTCTCTAGTGCACATGGAACATTCTCCAGAATAGATCACATCCTCGGTCCTAAATCAGGTCTCAACCGGTATCAAAAGATTGGGATCATTCCCTGCATATTTTTAAACTGTCAAATTTTAAAAACTGTTTTAGTCTTTAGTCTTTGAAGTATATGACATTACTGAGCTTTCCTTTTTCTCCCCTAGTTTTGAGATATAACTAATATATACCATTATATAGGTTTAAGGTGTATAAAATAACGATTTAATATATGTATGTAATATGAAATAATTACCACAGTTAATTTAGTTAGAGGCAGGGCTTTCCTGAAAGTCTTCCCCACTTTGGCTTTTATAGCATTTTTCTTCCTGTGACTGTTCTCTATTTTATCCACTTCTTCATCTTTTTTTTCTTTTTTTAGATTTTTATTTATTTGAGAGAGAGAGCATGAGAAGGGGTAGGGTCAGAGGGGAAGCAGACACCCTGCTGAGCAGTGAGTCTGATGGGAGATCTGATCCTGGGAGTCCAGGATCATGACCTGAGCTGAAGGCAGTCACTTAATTAACTGAGCTATCAAGGTGTCCCTTGTCCTCTTCTAAGAGTTTTTCCCAGAATCTCCTTCGTCTATCTCTTAAGTAGTGTTGTTTCTCAAGATTTGATCCTCTGCCACTTTCCTCTACATAGTCTCAGAAATATCATCCACATTTGGGTTTAAGAGCCATCTATATGGTGAAGACTCTGAAATCTGTATTTTCAGACCTAATCTCTCCCCATGTTCTGAATCTATTACTTTGGCTTCCTTTTGGATGTCTGTGTTCTGCAGACGGCAAGTTCAATATCACCAGTACAGGGCTGATTAGTTGCACTCATTTTTCCTCCTCAAGGTTGCCCACACTGGAAAAAATGGAAGTTACTGTTGGTACTTCTTTCCCTCCCAGCTTTTACAGTCTGCCAAAAATTGCTTGAGGTCTACCTCAACATTTCCTAAATCTGTCCCCTTCCTTCTATTGCTACTGTAATACTTTGGTTTAACTTCTTAACAATTTCAAGTGCTTCCCCACAAGTCACTTTTCTATGACCAAAAGGGTTTTGAAAAATGTGAACCTGATTAGTGTAACTACAGGTCAGTCTTTTCCTCCAAATGGGAGTTTATACTTCATTCAAACTTGTTATATTTATCTACAGCCTATACTATAGTATAGCCTATACTATATAGTAGGCATTAAAAAAAAAGTTTTATTAATTTCAGAGAGACAGAGAGAGAGTGAGCATGGAGGGCAGTGGGCAGAGAGAGAATCTCAAGCAGACTCCCCACTGGGCATGGTGGAGTCCTGATCCCAAGACCCTGAGATCATGACCTGAGCTGAAATCAAGAGTCAAGGATTAACCAACAGAGCCACCCAGGTGCCCCACCTATAGTAGGCATTTTATAACTCCCTGGGGCGTCCCTTCCAGGTTTTCCTGCCTACGGCTTTTAAAAAGTTTCAAGTCAGTTTGAAAGTCTGCAGGTTTAGTGCCCATTCCAACGAAAGAGAGAAATCAAACCGAAGGAACTTAAGTGAAGATGTCATCTTAAATAACCCACACACCTGCAGAGTACCTGTTTAAGTAGACCTAGCTCCTTATCTTCTTTCCATTGTGTGATGTTATAGAAACCGCAAATTATAATAACAATAGTATCATGAAAAGGCCCACTTATCTAATGTTAAAAAGTTTGCTATATTTTTTTGAGCGGGAATTCTTTCTAATACAAAGTAAGTTTTGATAGAATTTGTTAACTTGAAAAAATTTGTGAAATGCATAGGTTTTATTTCCAGATGAGAAAAACAAATTTCTATTCTTAGTAAAGACAGGATTTTGTACCTTGAGATGCCACAGTACTAGTTGAGTTAACAGTACTAGTTGAGTTGAGCTGAATTAACTAGTTTTCCTTCAGTTGTTTGGTGTCATATAAACAATACCTTTTATGTGCAGTTGAGAAATAGCTTCTTAATCAACTTTAACAATATTTAAAGGTTACTGAATCAATAGTAGAGTTATCTTTTGGTTATACTGGTTATATTATATTTTGGTTATATTATATTTATATTTATATATATTTATATTATATTTATATTTATATATTATATTATATTTCAAGTATCTTAGAAGAAGGAACTTTATGAAACATTTTTTGGAAGTAGACTTCTATTGGCATTTGAGTTCCCCTGAATTTCATAGTGCAGAATGAAAAATGTGGTTAATAAAAATCTCTTAATTTATCATAGCTACTTTGCCTCAAGCCCCAAGTGATACATATCTATTTTTAAGGTAGCCATCTCAAATTCCTTATAGTATAAAGAGATATTAAGGGGCACCTGGCTAGCTCAGTCCAAAGAGCATGCAAATCTTGATATCAGGGTTGTAAGTTTGAGCCCCATGTTGGGTGTAGAGATTTACTTAAATATATATAAAACTTAAAAAGAAAAAGGTATATTAAATTATCTGAAGTTGAAGGAGATAATTCTCCATTTATTTTTATTTTTATTAAAGATTGTATTTACTTATTTGGCAGACGCATACACAGCAAGAGAGGGAACATAAGCAGGGGGAGTGGGAGAGGGAAAAGCAGGCTTCCTGCTGAGCAGGGAGCCCAATGCAGGGCTCCATCCCAGGACACCGGGATCATGACCTGACCTGAAGGCCGACACTTAATGACTGAGCCACCCAGGCGCCTGGGCAATTCTTCATTTAAAATCAAGGATAATTTACTCAGTACTTTATTATTTCATCATCAATGACATGTGTAGCCTAGGATGTTTATTTATTTTTATTTTTTTTAAAGATTTTATTTGACAGACAGAGATCACAAGTAGGCAGAGAGGCAGGCAGAGAGAGAGGAAGGGAAACAGGCTTCCCTGCTGAGCAGAGACCAGGACCCCGGGATCATGACTCGAGCCGAAAGCAGAAGCTTTAACCCACTGAGCCACCCAGGCGTCCCTGTTTAAGTTATTTTAAAAAGTTACCTCAAATATTTCTAAGTCAAGGGAATACTCAATTCTCCTTTTAAATAATATCTTAAAAATTCATTACTTAAAAACTACAAATTCATTCCTTAGAAACTACAAACCATCTTTAAGAGTTAAAAATCTTATTTTTGCTTTTAAAAACTATATTTTGTTACTTACCTGTTCTAAAGTATCCTCTAACCCCATTTTTTTATTTAGAGCTTTATTAATTTCTTCTTCAGTTTGGTTCAAGAGTTCCTTGAGTGGTACCTATAAAATACATAGGAATATGGGTTACATATGATATATGTAAGTACAAAAGCTCTCATGAGGCATCTATGTATTGTGATAGAAGGAGCCACTTTTGGAGGGAAAAAAAGTGAAGCCATTTAGTTTTCACACTAAATTAATACACCATAAGACAATAAAAGTAATTTTTTTCTTTAAAAATTTATTTATTAAAGAGAGAGAGAGAGAAAGAGAGAGAGAGAGGCAGACAGAGGCATGCAGGTGTGGGGCAAAGGAAGAGGGAGAGAATCTCAAGTAGACTCCCTACTGAGCAAGAAGCCTGACTCCGTCTGGGTTGATCTTTGGACTCTGAGATTATGACCTAAATAGAAACCAAGATGATGCTCAACCTAGTGAGTCACCCAGGAGTGACAATAAAACTAATTTTCAATGTAATTTCTGTAACTATAGAATGCAACTTGCTTTTGGTTTTGAATACTTGCAAAATTTTAGATTTGCTTATGGATTCTGGGGATTCACTGCTATTATTCAAATATTTTATAAATACACTTATTTTAATGCAGTGTCTTTTCTGAAAATTTATATTTTTCTCTTAATCCTTTTCAACTGTTTAATCTTAAAATTATGTTTGTATTTCTTCTTTCTGCTATTCATTGGAATTCTGCTAGAACAGCAAGACTTGAAACATAGCAAATGTCCACCAGCAGCAACTGACTGGTTGAATAAGCTACAAAATGAAGACTCAGAGACTGCAAAAAGAACCACGGACTCCTCGACATACTACTGCAGAGAGATCGCCAGGGTGGGTTTTTCCGTGAATAAAGCAAGGTGGGTATCCAACATAGGCAAATGTTTACCAGTTTATTCAAGAATGATGAAAGTCAGAAACAGCCAGATGGAAAAGATGCATAAGGCAAGGTACTTGGGAAGGGGGACAAAGCTTCCATACCCTCTGGGTGTGCCCTGCATTTCCATGTGTTCACCAACCTTGAAGCTCTTATTGCTTGTAGTTCTTATGCTTATCCTCTATTCTACTAATTTTCTTTCAACACAGTACCTCATTGTTTCCCATTATTATTATTTTTTTATTGACATCAAACTCACACTTTAAAATGATTGAATTGAAATAATTTAAAATGAATTTAATATAAAACTACCTCTTTTAAAGCATACAGAAAAGTGGCATTTAGTACATTCAGTGTTGTATAAACACCACCTCTTCATTCCAAATCATCTTCATCACCAAAAGGAAACCCCGTGTTACTACGTTTTTTAGTAGGTCTTCTGAAGTTACTGTTTTTAATTTTGGCGCTCTTTTTTGCAAGATGCAATGCCTTTTTTTTTTTTTTTTTAAAGATTTTATTTATTTATTTGACAGACAGAGATCACAAGTAGGCAGAGAGGCAGGCAGAGAAAGAGAGGGGGAAGCAGGCTCCCCGCCGAGCAGAGAGCCCGATGTGGGGCTCGATCCCAGGACCCTGGGATCATGACCTGAGCCGAAGGCAAAGGCCTTAACCTACTGAGCCATCCAGGTGCCCCGATGCAATGCCTTTTTTTTTTTTTTTTTTTAAAGATTTTATTTATTTATTTGACAGACAGAGATCATAAGTAGTCAGAGCGGCAGGCAGAGAGAGGGAGGAGGAAGCAGGCTCCCTGCTGAGCAGAGAGCCCGATGTGGGGCTTGATCCCAGGACCCTGAGATCATGACCCGAGCCGAAAGCAGAGGCCTAACCCACTGAGCCACCCAGGCGCCCCAATGCAATGCCTTTTTAAGAACTTTTCTCCAAATACTACTTAAAACAGTTGGGGTTGCACCTTCTGGATGCTATTTCTATTTTTATTGTTCTATTATTATGTAAAACTATTTCCAGAGACCATAGTAAAACCTTTCCTCTTTTCTTAGAATGTGAATTCTTTTTGTATTAGGTAATCCTTTCTACACTGATTTGAAGCAGGTAATTATTTTCTTGCATCAGTGTCAAATTACTCAAA
Source organism: Enhydra lutris kenyoni (assembly GCF_002288905.1). Classification (NCBI taxonomy): domain Eukaryota; kingdom Metazoa; phylum Chordata; class Mammalia; order Carnivora; family Mustelidae; genus Enhydra; species Enhydra lutris. Next base: position 14,142,344 of record NW_019154092.1, read on the forward strand.
ATAGTGGTGCGTAAACTATCTGGCTGCCAGCCTGTCTGTCTACCTGCCTACCTAGCTATTGCTTGAGAAACAATTCAGTAAAAGACTGTATGTTTACTGGATGGATTTTTTCTATTGAAAATGAGTCTAGCTTTATTTAATCAAAGCCTGTTCACCAATAAACTGTGATCTCTGGAAATGCAGGAATTGTATCTTTCTGGGTATTTTATCTCCAACACCTAGCTGGTGAGGGGCATACTATGTATTTAATCAATAATTTACTGAATGCATGAATGATTCTCAAGGGAAAAATGCATAGCTTTAGACCCTGACATTCTTTATTAAAAAACTAAGTATTTTGAAAAGTGTCATTTTTGAGGGGGCCACTAAAATACTAAAATCTGTGAATAATTGAGAAGGTGCAATAGAATGATTTAAACATTTTCTTCTATAAATTATATCCTTGCCCATATTTAAAAATTAGGTGCGGATTTTTCATTATTGACTGGTGTTACTTAATCCCTTATTATATTTATGCCTTCACACATGACTTCATGAGTGTCCTTGTGCCTGAAGCTCTTTCCCACAGACCATCCCAATAAATACCTCATCTTTCAAGATTTCATTCTAGGTTCACCATCTCTGGGGACACTTTTCTTCCCCCCAGTTCCGGCAAGAATTGATCTCAACACCATAACTTGTGAACATTTCTAATAAAGCATATATATAGCAATTATTTATTTACTTAAGAGCAAGGGTCAGGTAATTTTTCTCTTTACAATCCTGGTGTCTATATTAAATATAATCAAAGGTTCTATTGGTTAGGTGAGTAAATAAAGTAGGTAGAGAGGAAGAAAAGGCTTTATAATTCAAAGAGGATGGTACAATAAAGACTTTTAAATACCAAAACAAAGGAGGATTAAAAGTTTCAGTGTTTTATTTCTATGTTCAGTCCTCATTTATGAAGATGCTAAAGTTTAAACTCTTACTTATAAGTAAATGAACAAGACATTAGTCATATCATTTAAAAATCTTTTGAACTACTTATAGTACTTACGTAAACTTGAGCTCTGTATTTGACAAGGCAGTTGGCACCAGCTTCAGGATTAAACTTAATTTCAAAGTCATAACCTTTGGAATTTTCAGCACCTTTAGGGATAAGTTTTAATTTTCTGGCCAACTTGTGATACTCTGATAATTGTGTTTCAATCTGTAGGAAGAGAACCCAAAAAGAAACATTAAAGCAAACCAAACAGCCCCTTTCCATATGGTTTTCAATTGGCATTTCTGCAATTATACATAAAAATTACAGTATTTTTTATAGTTCAGTAATTTGGTTTATTTGAGTAGTAAGGTGGCAGTTTTAAAATGCAAGAATGAAAGATTTTATTCACACTAAATCTGTGTAATTTAAAAATTGTAATTAATTAGTAAGCAATATACTACTCTTCTTTCACTTACTGGATAGTTTGGAACGAGAATCCATATTTAGGTATTAATTAAAATTTACTTTTTAAACTGTCAGAGAAATTATGAAACCAAACAAACCTTGGTATCATCAATGTACAAAATAAAATATTTCATTTCTCCAAAATAAGTGAAATGTAATCATAGAAGTCACAAATGTCATTTTAACAAAAATATTTTAATAACAATTCCATATTTCCCGGTCTTCTTCCCTTCCTTGAGGGCTCTGTTCAAATTACATCATCAGAAAGGCTTTTGCTCTATATTTCTCAGTCCTCTTTATTTTTATTCATAGCACTTACTAATACCTGATGTATTTATTTATTTACTTTCATTGTAAGCTCCATGAAAGCAGTCCCCGCAGGACTCAGAATAGTGCTTGGCATTTAGGAGGTACCCGATATTTGATTAAATAAATGAATTTGCAGAGTCTAGACAATTTATTTTCATACTGCTTCCTCCATTTCATTTTCTCACTGTTGTTACCTATCTACAAAACTGAAGACTTTGAGTGAAAGAATGCAATGGGGGAAGAGCACCCATTGAAACTTAATTTGTAATTTCCAAAAATTTATCAGCTCTCAAAAGCAAGGCTACTTATATATTACACTTAAGATTTTTAAAAGTTATTTATTTATTCATTTAAGTAATTTCTACACCCAAAATGGGCTCAAACTCATGACCCCAAGATCAAGAGTTGCAAGATCTTCAGATGAGTTAACGAGGTGCCCCACATTTAAGATTTCTTACTAATGAATCAGGAAAAGATTTCAACTACTCTAATTTGTAAGATAGTAGTTCTCTAGGGATTACTAAAATGTGTAAGCTCTGTTTGTCCTTATACTAAATGGTTTTATAGGTAGTTGCTTCTGTTCTTCACTAGCAGTTTATTTATCTGAATGAAAACAGTTTTCATAAGCCCATGCACTTTACGACGTCTTACTGCAGGGAGAGCAAATGTGTGGCACATTAATTCTTCCCACATGCAACTCAGAGAGTGAAAACCGATCACACATTTTCCTGATGAGCAGATGTTGGTTCAATGGTTATCTTAACATAGAGATCCAAAAAGCTACACCAGCCAGAGGTGGCATGTGGAATAAAAATTAATTCAGAAAAAAAGATGATGGATCAAATGTTCATATTAAATTTTTGCATTCTGCTATCATTTTTTAATCTCTCTCTCATCTAGTACCCTGAAGTTTTCTTCTTACTCTGTATGGCTTACTCTGCCCTAATCAGATCACTGCTTACCTATTTCCCACATAATTTTCTTCTTTTGCGTGATCCTCCAAAATAAAAAACAGCATTCATACAGCTAATTTTAGGTAGTCAAACTCAAGAGTTCACCTTGTCCAGAGATTCATAACTTCCCCATTCTCACACAGTGCTTGAGAAATAAAATATATTGTTTGTTGAAGGAGCTTATTTCAGATTCACTGATGTAGTTTAACCACACCTTACTTTATTAATAATAATTAGTAACTGAGACTATGAGAGGTGAGATAACATGCTGAGTTCAAACAGGTATATGATGGAAAATCCAGGGTTAAAATACAGGTTTACCAAATTCTAGGTTCAAAGACTTTTGGGATCACCACTACAGCCTACTTCTTATAAATGTCTATGTTTCCCCTTAATACCACAGGGACAGAGGTTACCTAGAGGGTAGGATGAGGGAGTAAAGATAGTCAAGGCAAAGCAAAAGTATGGTGAAACAGGGATTAAAAAAAAGAGGCAATGTTTACTGCTCATACTGAACTGTTCTTTCCAGATGAAAAATTACATATGTAGGTGTGCAAACTACAGATTTTTAAAAATATAGAAGAGTTAAAACCTGACTAAGAAACTATTTGTATCATGCCTATAATGTACTTTATAAAGCGACCAGGATGAAAAACCAGTATTGTCCCTTTGGGCAAAAAGAGATGCTTTGAACTACTTTGTTCATTTTAATAACAGTGGTAATTATTTTTAAGAAATAATGTACTAAGGAAAGTGCTGGCACTAATATGATAAAAAACCACATTACCTTTGGAGCAAAACAGAGACTAAATCTTTCTCAGTGAGGTATATATTTTAGTACTATACCTACCAATTAACAAACATTATAACTGAAAATACTAGGGTAGAACACTTCAAAGGTTAATTTTGAAACTCTCTAGTTTATTTTTTCCATTAAAAAAAAAAGCCCTTTGAAAGACACATTTTATTACCTTTTCTTAAAAAAAGAGTCTTAAATAACTTTTCTTAAGAATGCGATAGTGTATAATAGCAGAAAAGATCACTTTGGAATTATTTGACAGGAAAGTTTTATTTGGTTCCTAGATAACCTGTTAACTTATTGCTGTTTTAGAATATGTTGGTGTCACATGCATGATTATGCTAAATCATTAAGAAAAAGTTCATACCTACTGAGAGCTACATTAAAAAGGTAAAGACTGCACAGCTAGCAAGAAGTATAGCAAACAGAAGTATAGAACATTTATTAAGGGATTGCCAACAAAAATAAGGATAATCTTTATCTAGAAATTCATATGGCCAATATGCACACTTTCTCAACAATGTTGGCTAAAAGGATAATGTGCTACCTATAAAACTGAAATGAAGGGGTGCCTGGGTGGCTCAGTGGGTTCAAGCCTCTGCCTTTGGCTCAGGTCATGATCCCGGGCTCTGGGATCAAGCCCTGCATTGGCCTTCTCTGCTCAGCAGGGAGCCTGCTTCCACCTCTCTCTGCCTGCCTCTCTGCCTGCTTGTGATCTCTGCCTGTCAAATAAATAAATAAAATCTTTTTTTTTAAATTTTTTTTTAAAAGATTTTACTTATTTATTTATAAGTATTTATAAATAATAAATATTTGCATTTGACAATGCTAATTCCTTCCCGACTTCCTTTCTCAGTTTCTATCCTCGTGATCTTTCTGGTTAGTCCTCAGTTATTTGTAGGTTTCTCTTGAGGAACCTTTGTCCACTTTAAGATGCTGATGCTCCCTTCCTCCTGTGAATCCTCCCTTGGTGAATTCATCTACCCTTTTGGTTTCAGTCACAATACATACTGATTTTTACTTAATCTACATTGCAAACCCTCATATTTTATGCTGAGGTTCAGACTCAAAGAAAAATAGCCTGTTAAATATGTTCTCTTGGATGCCCCATGGACGTAACAGGTCCAGCATACCATCCCTATTCCTGACTGGCCACTTCTCTTCTATTTTGGAGTGAGCACCAAGCCAGACACGGTGAATGCACCCTTTTTCTTTCATCAGGTCTTATTCACTCTACCTCCTAAGAGCACCTCCTAAGTCAGAATTCACTCACTTCTTTGAATCTCCACTAGCACTATCTAAATCTAGCTCATAACTTCTTACTGCATTACTGCCACAGATCCTTATCTGTTTTGCTCCCTTCCAATCCATTTCTCTCATGACCAAAAATGAGATCTTTCTGAAATGTCATATGTTTAAAAATCGTAAGGGCTTCTTGGAGCTTTCAGGATAAAGTCCAAACTTTCAAATATGAAAAGAATCATTATCGTCTGGTATATGCTTTTTCTCTTGAGTTTTCTCTTTTGGTGTGCCCCTATCCCTTGCTATTAAGCTCTAGCCAGATGAAAAGATTCTGATGCCAGAGTACAACACACTATTTTCTCTCTGAGCTTTCCCATGTACTTGTTTGCTGACTCCCCTACCCTTGCCAAGAGAACTCTTACACTTCCCAAATCAGTTCAGGTGTTACCTCTTCAAGGAAACCTTTCTAAAAATTACCTCATACAACTTCCCACACCACAAACACTACATCTGCATTAAGAATACTGTATGTTTCCTCAATACCCTGTGCAAACATCTTTTAGAGGTCTGATCTCATGGTCTCATATCAACTAGACTGGAAGTTTCTTTAGGGCAGAGTCTGTCTTTATATCTTTATTCTTCTGAACTCAGCATGGGAAGTGACACACAGCAGATGTTAAACAGATGTTTGAATGGTGAATAGGTAAATGAAGGATGACTCATAACCTCTTCTAGAATAAAAGGCATGTGATTTATGAATATTATTTTCATGGACTTAGAGACATTTTTGCTTATTTCTGGGCCCACTGCTAAAAAATACAGACTACCTTAAATCTGATGGAGAGAAATTGGGGTGTTATTGGAAGTGACATGTGTGTTTTAGTAAAATGTCAATGCTAAAGTTTTAACTCTTTAGCCAATTTATTTTACCCATTCAGTTTTTCTTAATAGGTGTAAACCTTTATGAATGTCAGCTCTAAGTTGCCACTCTGGAAATGGGATGACATACCGCCTCTTTTCCTCTGGCATATTTTAGCTCTTCATTCCATAACTGCTGTTGTTCAGCCTCTAGGTCCTTGGTTAATTTATTAATGGTCTGTTGCAATTCATTTCTTTCATGATTTATTCTCTCGATGTCTGCAACTGAGTACTTCTGGTTATCGACAATATTCTGCAGGCGAGTATTCTCCTGTTTAATTGTTTCATATTCTAGTTCTGCATCAAAGAAAACAAATTTGTTAAGTTCTTTCAATTCCTGCAAAGAAATTGAGGCCGTTATTTATTTTTCAAACATTGCTGAGCCAGATTTAAATTTTTTTTTTAAGATTTTATTTATTTATTTGTTTGACAGACAGAGATCACAAGTAGGCTGAGAGGCAGGCAGAGAGAGAGGAGGAAGCAGGCTCCCTGCTGAGCAGAGAGCTGGATGTGGGGCTCAATCCCAGGACCCTGAGATCATGACCTGAGCCAAAGGCAGAGGCTTTAACCCACTGAGCCACCCAGGCACCCCAGATTTAAATTTTTTTAACTCGGTCTCTATACCCAACGTAGGGCTCAAACTCACAACTCCAAGATCAAGAGTGGCATGCTCTACTGACTGAGTCAGTCATGCACCCTGATGCCATTATTGAATAGACTTGATTAATATGTCTAAATTTCCAAGTTATGTACATGTATATTTTTCTCTTCTATTTGTGGGGATGATTCTATTTGATCTCACTTTGTTAATAACATTTCTGGAAGATGATACAACTAAAATTTTATGTTAGAAACTTACTTCCCTATTGGCTTGCATGATTTTCAGAAAGTGCTACATGAAAAAAATACGGCCCCACACATAATGATTAAGAATTATTACACTTAAGAGGGATAGTCTGCCAATGTTCAGTTCAAATGCTTTTTATACTCCAGCATGATTCTTAGCAATAAGTCAAAAAACCCACAAATTCTTCACAAATATAAAAGTATTTATCTTCAAATACATCACTTTATTCTTATTCATGGGCATTTTCAGTAGTTTGATCAAACAGTAAGTAACTATAGTGGTTAAGTTCTTGCTCTACTTACCAAAATTTTTTAAAAAATATTTATTTATTTGAGAGAGTGTGAGTACAGGTAGGAGGGGCAAAGGGAGAGAGAGAGAATCTCAAGCAGACTCCACACTAAGCAGAGCATGATGTGGGGCTTGATCTTGATCCCAGGACCCCAAAATCATGACTGGCGCTGAAACCAAAAGTCATATGCTTAAATGACTGCACCACCCAAGCGCCCTTCTATTTACCAAAATCTATAATCAAGAACGAGTATATTATTGTACTAAGACAAAATGATACTTACAAACAGGAAATGACCATGCAAAGGGCAAGAAAAGTTATCAAACTTAAAATATTTGGGGTTATATAGAATGGTATTTTCCAACCTTTTGTTATTCACAGCTTATAAAGAATATGATAGTACTTTTAAGCAGGCTGGAATAGATGGATGAGAATATGCTGACCAAATGGGCCAAGACAATCATTCCATGGGTTTACAGGATCAAGATCTTAGCTTCGTTATAACTCATTTGTAGCACTGTTCTTGTGAAGTCCCACATTTGAGTTCAAAATAAAAATAGATGAAGTAAAACATTATATATTTATCACAGGAATCTGTACAAAAAATCCACAATGTACATCCATCCATTTATCTATCTTTCTCTCTCTCTTCCTTCCTATCTCTATATCTATTTATATCCAGACAGTTTAATTAGGTCTCTTTGATTCTTGGCCATGAGTGACCTTAAATAATCATGAAAGGGGCGCCTGGGTGGCTCAATGGGTTAAAGCCTCTGCCTTCGGCTCAGGTCATGATCTCAGGGTCCTGGGATCAAGCCCCATGTTGGGCTCTCTGCTCCACAGGGAGCCTGCTTTCCCCTCTCTCTCTGCCTGCCTCTCTGCCTACTTGTGATCTCCGTCTGTCAAATAAATAAAATCTTTAAAAAAAAATTATGAAAGTTAAAATACTCAGAATAAAAACGTCTTAGGTTAAGTTATAAAAATTATTATCTCAAACTAAATCAATCTGGAATAGTAAATGATGGCTAAAGTATCTCTCTCACCTCTTTAGCTTGCAATTATGGGGAAAAAATTCTCACAAGAAAAGTAGGAATATGAAAATTCTCTTGATAAATACCAATGAGGAAGACAGACTATTATAAAGTATTGATTTAACTGCATTACAAATATATTTTTTCAAAAATATTTTATTTATATGTCAGAGAGCGAGAGTGAGCACACAAGGGAAGCGGCAGGCAGAGGGTGAAGCAGGTTCCCTGCTGAGCAAGGAGCTGATGTGGGACTCGATTCCAGGACCCTGGGATCATGACCTGAGCTGAAGGTAGATGCTTAACTAAATGAGCCAGCCAGGCATCCCTGCCTTACAAATATTGTTGTGATAAAAAATTAGTTTATGGCTTCTTGTCAACACGGAGAACAAATGTTCGGGGCCAAATGTAAATTATTTAAAGGCTTGGTTTAGAGGAAATCTAATATATGTAATCAGAATTATTTGGAAAAAATAAGCTGATTTAAACAAATACTCCATATAATTATTATCTTTGACTTGACAGATGGTTAATATTATATAGACTAAGCATTAAATCAAATATCCTAAGGACTATCTACACAAATCCTATGTGAGACAGACACAATCTGTAAAATCCTATAAGAATAAAACTGAATTGGACAAATACCTAGAAAAATAGTACATTAGGTCCATAGGATTATTCATTTTGTAAAGTGCCATCCAATGGCTCTGTGATTTATGAATACTTCCCTTTGCTTGCCTTCTGGCAGTATAGAAATATCAATCCATGTGTTATGGTATTTTTAATTTTACAGTTATGACTGATATGTGCTTATGAAAAACAAGGTTAGGAACTCACAGGATATAAACACACTTTCTTTAATTGGGCTTTTGCTTCCAAAGAATTGTAGTACTTTCATCTTTCCATCTTACTTTTTCAATCAGCTTAAGTTGCCAAGTGGTTTAGGAGGTAGTAGTAATAAGACAATTGTAGCAGACTGAAGCCAGGAGAGGTTTAAGAATCTGGCTTACTAATTACAAGGCAGAAGAGAATATGTATTTGTATCAGGTATCATATGTTTTTAGATTAGGTCCCTCTTGGCTTTAAAAAATCAGACAACAGAACATGTTAGAAGTTGTATTAGGTTGAATAATGGTTACCCAAACATATGAGATCCTAAATTTGTAAATATTTCTTTATTTGAAAAAGGGTTTTTTGCAGATATTATTAAATATTTTGAGATGAGATTATCTCATCTCATTATTATGCCCTGGATTATCCAGTGGGTCCTAAATGACATCATAAATGTTCTTAAAAGATAGAGGTTGAGAGAAACAAACACAAAAAGAAGAGGAGACACACATACAGAGATAAGGCAATGTGAGGATAAAGGCAGAAATTGGAGTGACATGGCCAAAATCTCAGGAATACCATCAGGAAACAGAAGCTGGAAGAGACAAGGAATGAATTCTCCCCTAGAGTCCTTGGAGGGAGCTTGGCCGTGCTAAATTTTGGACTTATGGCCTTTAGAACAAATTTCTATTGTTCTAATCTACCAATTTTGTGGTATTTTTCAATAGCAGCCTCAGAAAACTAATACATGCAGAAGGCATTGAAAACTTGGTGGCCTGCTATAGCCATTCATCATTAAAGAAAAAATGATTTGGATGACAAAGTTGTCTGTGTATGTGATAAACCCCAGGCAGGTCCCCATTCCAGTCTGAATGTCCTCTTTTAGCATTGGTTGTGCTTACCTACTCTAGAGATTTCTTCATCAATACCATTCAGTTTCTGGTCAAGAATGGCTGAATGAGACTCCAAATTGCTCATGTATGCCTGATATTTTTGAACATCTGCTTGTAAGGAAGTTTTCAATTTTCTCAATGACTCCAGACGATTCTTTAAAAGAAAAAAAAAAATTCTAATTGATAACCATTCCTTTACTTGAAAATAACACAATATTATTTAAATTCATCTTAGAGAAAGGTATATTAGCATTTTCTATCCCTTTTAGAGGGAGCCAAAGAACTAAAAGGGAACTTTGCTGTTACGTTATTACCTAATTAAGAAGATGTACTTTTTGGGAAGTCAGTTTGGGATACAAAAAGTCAAGGGCCAGAATGAAAAAGCGAAACATTTAAAATCTGATGTTTTACAGAACAGTCTAGGCAATTCAGTAATATTAATACCCCAAATAAAATTAGGTATCTGGATATTATCATCTAGCTTTTAGAAAGCTCTTAGAATATAATACATTATATAAACACTCTTATTGCCATTCCCTTTTCACTAACTAAATAACTCAGGGCTTCTTATATTGTGCTCCCTAGAGGTGTAAAACATGGGGATCCTGTTCAAAAGATCTTTTTGGACTTATGTAAATAGGTAAGACTCTTTCATCATATTCCGAACACCATTAGTTCAAGACTGATAGATCACAAGGGAAAACAAAGCTCTAGAGATACCAAACATGTTTTCATGGAGAGTTCTGTCCTATCTAAAAAAAAATTAACATTTTAGAAGCTTTTTTTTTGGATAAAGAAATAGCTGGTGTTCTCTAAGGAGATCCAAGAGTCCAAAACAGCTAAGTATATAAACCTATTCATGAAATAAGCATGTTTACTGACCGGTTCTTTTTCTCTTTCTTGTTCCAATCTTGCAATCTGTTCATTCAGTGCTTTGTTTTTTGCTGCTAATGATTCCAGCTTGGAAGCATCTACATTAAACAAATCCTCTGGAGAGAAAACCCAAACTTAGTAAGATCTCAATTCTGCCTAGAAACATTTATCCCCCGGGTCTTCACCATTGCTCTTTCCCTTATTTCCTTTTTGGTCTCTGCTCAAAATGCTACCAGTGAAGGATATCCTACCCTCTAAAATAGCAAACCTTTCCATTCACTACACTTTCTACACTCTTACCTTGCTTCATTTTTGTTCTTGGAGTTACCACCCTTTGATTTATGGTTGTTAATTTGATTATTATCTCTAGTAGAGGTAACTTCATAGGACAGGGATTTTCTATCTCTTATTCATTACTATATCCTCAGTGCCTAAGGTGACTTGCCCACTGTAGGTATACAATAAATATTGTGTCAATAAATGAATTCACTAGATGCTTTTTATATTAGATCACTATGAATTTTCCTCTTTTAAAATGAAACATCATTTACCTTGCTCCCTTTCTTATGCTGACAAGCTGAAACTGTCCTGTTATTTCAGGAAGATACGTCCAATGGGAACATAGGGGAAATGCTTTCACCTTTTGTGCCAATAGTAGCAAGGTGATATTCTCCTGTTTTGATTGATTTCATTGAAGAAATAGTTTTACACATCTTAAATTTATCTGTTTTACCCACCATTCTACCATTTTACATTTAAGACTATTTTAATAAAGGAAAAAAGATTAAATTAATTCCTCTGGACCACTTTAGAGTTAGCTGGGAAATACTGAATGTCCCTAGGTTATAACAGGGTGGAAATACAATGAAGAATTTCTTTCATTGGAAATATAATGGCCCATTAACTGCCTGTCATACATTTTGAAGGGACCTTAAGACTTCTCACTAATTGGTAATTTCTCAAACAATAAAGCAAGAATATCATAGGAATAACACAGGAATAACCTTTGCTGTTTATTTTCTGTGTTCCTGGTAGTGTGTCTGATACTTTACATACATGGCCACCTAATCTTGCAAAACCTCATTAGACAGGTTAAATAATTTGTTAAGGTCACGTAGCCAGGAAGAGGTTTGCCTCCAAAACTGGGATTCTTTCCTGGTTAACTATCACTTCTTTCCACCAAAGAAACAATAAAGACAAAAATTAGTAGGCATCCAAACACATTTAGAGTAGTTCACATAAACTGGGTGTGGTAAAATGAGCTACAACTCCACAAAAAGAGTTTAATACATGAGTAATAGCAGCACACTAGGAATGAGAACACTTACTCAGCTTTGACTGCAACTCTGCATTCATCTCTTCAAAACTGTCAGCCCCAGTCATGAAACTCTCATAGCATTTTATGGTGTAGTCCAAAAACAACTGATTGGGTTAAGCAGATTTAAAAACAAAGCTATTATTCTCTATTTAGTCTGTCTCATTTTTCTAAGTGAAAATTTAAACTTGAATTTAAAAAAAAGAAAAGTCAGGAATACTTAGTTATAAGAACTCCTATAAATGAGACACAAACCTAGGATCTATCATTAATTATGTTGCACAGATTTACTCAGTCTGCTACTTGTAATGTGACTAAAAATAATAAAGAAAATTTAAATTTGGATAAAGGTGATACTTAGTAAACAGTAAAGAAACCATACATTCAGAATTTTGAGGTCAAACAAGGAAGCTTATTAACAAATATAATTCAACATAAAATGCTCATTCATCTTTGTGCAATCAACCTTATGAAAAACTTAAATGAATTGATGATGTTAAGTCCAATTAAACTAAGTCTAGCTGTGAAAATCAGAATGAAGGCTATAGTTACATTGTTAACTTCAGTCTAAAAGAATGGCACGGTTAGTAGGTATCTAATATTTATTAGATACCTACTATTAGATATTTATTAATATCTTAATATTTATCCAAGAGAAAGTAACACTATATTTCGCCATTATGAGGTGTTTTGATCACTGAAGATGCATGCTTTGTTAGGAGGTGCGGATGGCTGATTAGAATTTTCCAAAGCCTATATGAAATAAATATCCCTCAAGACAAACCAATTCCCTTTGTGCTGATTCTTTGCTAATTAAACAACCTCCATATTACTTGGTTGATATGGAAAGGGTACCCTAAATAGGCAGTATGAGTATTCCTCTAACTAGAAAGGTATTCCACTGACGATAAATTAATATATTTTCATTCTATTTCAGATCAGTTTCTTGTGAATTTGGTAACAGTGAATCAGTTTCTTTAAGGTTGGTCAATTTTGATTTTGCAGATATAAAAAAAATTAAATTTCTACAGTCAAATGCTCTGCTACTAACAAACTGAGTTTCTGGATCCACAAGGTGAGGCTCAGAATCTGGCGAAATTGTATACTTTGATGACCTTCTTTAAGATATTTTCAAATAATATTTTATACAGAGCAGTGCTTTAAAATTTCTAAAGTCCTGCTCTTGTATATTGTCATTTGAAATAACAGCTAAAATAGCAAGAATAACTTTTAATGGTTTAACCTTCAGTATAAATGTTAAAAAATTTAATATTTAGTAAGTGTTGTATTTGGCTTCAAAACGAGGTACAGATAAATCTAGTCCAGGGCACATATTGCAACACGGGAGGAGAATTCTCTGGAGTAGGATCCAAGGCTTTCTAACTGCTTCTCCAGCAGGGGTCATTGCTGAAGCAGTAAAAGGTATGGTTACTATGTTTACAAAAAAAAAAAAAAAAAAAAAAAAAAAGAAGTAATCATACCTCTTTGATCTATTTTTCCCAGGTAGTAATAAAAATTGAGACTAAAGTTTCTTGCCAGTTTCTTTTTATTGCAAATGCTCCAAAGAGTGTTGATTAGAATTAGCACAGAAAATAAGTTTTCTTTTTAGGGATCTGCATGGTGATTGATCTTTTACATGTGCTAGGGCACATTAATTTTAATCTTAATATTATAAATCTATTCCTTGGAGGTAGCATTTGCTTTATTCAGACACATACATTTGCTTATTTTAGGAAATAGGGTGAGGTTAGTTACATAGTTTAGGCTCCAGTAAAGTATGGATTGGGAGCCAACTTAGACCATGTTTACTTTGATCTCAATCCCTTTTGGAAGTGGTAACTTGGATCTAAGTGGTAATACGCCTAACTAAAAAGGCCAAAACAAAACATAAACCCTACATGTAGTATTTTAAGACTCAAAGACTTATGTTTTCTATTGACAAAGAACTATATTAGACTTATGTTGCCAGTACTGCTATCTTCATTCTAAAAGGTAGACAAGGAAAGAAATGTTACATTTATATATAAGAAAATAAAATGTTACGATTTAATTCCAATTTCCATGCTTTTCTACTTACTTAGTTAACATTTAATTAATTATTTTTTAAAAAAGATTTATTTATTTTAGAGAGACAGAGAGAGTGCGCGAGTGAGTACACAAGCATGTGGCCTCTCATGTGGGAGGAGGAGCAGAGGAGGAGGGAGAAAGTCTCAAGCAGAATCCAAGCTGGGCATGGAGCCAGCTGCGGGACTCGATCCCATGACCCTGAGATCATGACCTGAGCTGGACACTTAACCAACTGCACCACCCAGGTGCCTCACTTAGTTAACATTTAAAATTTCTATGCCTACTTAATTTTAAGAAATTACAATGTGATTCCAAGAATAAATTTAAGATGAAAAAAATTCAATTTTAAAAGTTTTTCCGGAAGCAAAAAGACAAACTCTACAAAAGACTGTATTAATTTTTTTAAAAAGATTTTTATTTATTTTTGGGAGAGATAGAGTAAGAGAGCATGAGCGGGGGGGAGGAACAGAGAGAGAAGCAGAGCCCCCACTGAGCAGGAAGCCTGAGGTGGGGCTCCACCCCAGGACCCTGGGATCACGACCGGAGCCAAAGGCAGACAACTGACTGAACCAAAGGTAGACAACTGACTCAGCCACCTAGGTGCCTGACTGCATTAATTTCAATAGTGACACAGTTAAAATACCAAGATAACTAAGGTTTGTGTTAATGTAAGGTACCTTATTATGCATAATTCCATCTTCAGTTTCTTCTCCCCAAGGCTGTCCGTCATCAAATAAAGGTGAGCTTTCTTTCATGGCATTATGTAACTAGTAAGTACACAAGCAACATATTTAAGTTGATGAAATGTGAGAAAAACACATAGCTTTCATGTTTTGTAACATTTGTTTTAGTGTCACTTTTAGAAGCATTTACATTATTGCAGGGCTGAAAGTCTCTAGAGAGATCATATTATTGAGCATTAAAATGTAATCCTTTTGCTATTTTAGTAACTTAATCCATTAGAATTAGAAAAGGAATGGATTCCATATTTACTTCTATAAAATATGCTGATGTTTATACTACTATTAATTCATTGAGAGCATATATACACGTTTTGATGCCACTCTGAGAATCTAAAAAAAAGGCTGCCACGTTAAAGGCGAACCAAAAAGGATTATTCTTCTTTTATATGAACTCAAATTTGGTGCTTAAATGTTATCTACAGACTCCTTCAGTATGTATAAATATGAACTTCAGATTGATCACAATATGAAATATTCAGAAATGCAACTGTTAAAGCTTAAAAGTGATAAGAGATAATACATTATAGCAAAACAGATGTTTATAATAGTAAGCCAAAAGGAAAATGGCTAAGGGTTTTTAAGGCAAAGAAATTCCATTTTGGAACACCTATTTTTATAAATTGTTTTAAAAATACAACCTTCCAAACATGAAAAAAATCACTAGAAAATGTAAATGAAATTGCTATGAAATGTAAACTTATAAATGTGTATCTAGTATAATGCACAGTAAGGTTCTAAGAGAAGTACCATGCATTAGGAATGAAAAAGGAATGTGGTTTCCACTAAAAATATTTCATAAATTTTTCTTATCCTAGGACTTACATATCAGATTTCTAAGTTCTTAGCCCAGAGTTGCTTGCCATATCAACTTCTATCCTATTCCAAAGACACTCATATAAGACATTTTGTATATCTAAGGTGAAGGCAGGCAAACTCTATTAACTCATCTTTTACGACTTCTTCCCTTGACAAGCCTCAATAATCAGATTTTTAAAAATTTATTTATTTTTAAAGATTTTATTTATTCGTTTGAGAAAGATACAGAGATGGAGAAAGAGAGAGAGCACAAGCAGGGGGAGAGGCAGAGGGAGAAGCAGACTCCCGCTGAGCTGGGAGCCCAACATGGGGCTTGATCCCAGGACCTGGAGATCATGACCTGAGCCAAAGGCAGATGCTTAACCATCTGAGTCACCCAGGCACCCCACAGTGAGATTTAACTAAATCTGAAAGACATGTAGGGCAGAGCCCAAGATGAAGAACAGAATCTTCTACCTTGTTATCAGGGTAGATAAGTGTTTCTGTTGCTTTGTCAAAGGTCCATGTGAAAATTCTTGATACTCCATTAAGTTAAAAAAAGACCCTTATAGAGGGACAAACAACTCACCAGGAGCTATATAAAACATTACTACAAGAATTAAAAGTTCTTCCGAACTGAGGAGATTTGGTTGAAACAGTTTCAACCTGAAACTCTATAGAGATAACCAGAAGTGTGGATTTGAGTAATATTTTTTCAGTAAAAGGTGATTATTTTCCAGTATACCACTTCTCTATATAGTGAAATATGAGAGAGGAGAAAATAACTCGGAAAGCCTGAGCCTGCCCCTCTGCCCAAGTAGGGGAGTTAATCCATAGCTCTACCCACTGCTCAGTGTAGCTCTTAGCTCTACCTGACCAGAAAGCCTGTCTGGACTCCTGAAATGCTTCTCAGCTCAGAAATACCTGAGTTAAGAGCCTGGAAGTTAGAAGTGATCATCCACTGAGCAAGGCTAGGGACCTCATTTGGACAGTAAACTTGGGGCATGGGTGGCTTTAAGTCAAGACCACAAAGAGCAACTAGAGCCTGTTCTCCGGCTCTGCTCAGGCAGGAGAACTAATTCACAACCTTAACCATGGCTAGTATAGCTTCTGGCTCTGTCCAAGCTGGAAACCTAGCTGGAGCATCTGGAAAACTGCCTGGCTCAGGAGCTGGTGAAGAGAGCTTGGTTGGGGCTTTGATCATCTGCAGAGGAAAGTCAGCAACCCCGTCTGGCCAGAGTCTAGAGCACAGGTTTGCCTCATTAGCTTCCCAAGAAGAATCTTGCCAGCCTTGGGTCTGTTCTCTTCCTCCACTCTGTTAGGGAATCTGATCCATAGCCCTGTCCATTGCTAAATACAACCTCCAACCCTGTTAACCAGAAAAACTTAACCAGAGCTCATGGGAATCTCAATAGCCTCCCCTCTAGCCCCAGTTACAGCAATTGAATGGAGAACCTGCTCAGTGGCTCTGTTTCTGCAGACCCAAGACAACAGCCCTGTTATTCGGGGAGCTAAGCATGCAATTCTCTCTGATTTGATTCCCAAAAAGCTTTGCTGGCTGAGGCTTGATCTGAAACCCCAGTAGGAAAAGGAAGATAATTTATGGTGCTATCCAAAGCTGAATACAGTCTCCAGCGCCACCTGACCAGAAAACCTAACCAGAGCACCTGGGAATATGGCAGAGAACCAAGCCACCAGTCTTTTCCTACTGTAGAGTAGCACTTCCCCTTCTCCCCTAACTTCACAGCTTGGGCAGTGACCTTGCCCCAAAATAGACCCTGATATAAGCCCCACCTAACCAAGTACATTATACATCTAGATACATCTAAAAACCCAATCTGAGCTGACTGGTAAAGAACTGTCTCTAAAAGAGAACCTGTCAAATGTGGAAGAAGAGACTGCTTACTCAAATGTGCAGGTACCATCATAAGGAATCAAGGATCATGAAAAATAAGGTATACATGACATTACCAAAGGAAAACTAATAAAGCTCCAATAACTGACCCTACAGAAATGGAGATCTATGAACTAATTCAGAATAATCCTCTCAAAAATATTTACTAAGGTATAAGAACACACAGCCAACTAAACAAAATTAGAAAAACAATGTATGAACAAAACAAGAAATTCAATGAACAAACAGACACTATTAAAAAAAAATCAAATGAGAGCTGAAAAAAAAAAAGGCTGATCTAAAGAATTAAACAGAGAGCTTCAAAAGCAAAGTCAACCATGCAAAAGAAGGAATCAGTGGACTAGAGGACAGGATTTGAAATTATCCACTCACATAAACAGAAAGAAAAAAGAATGAAAAAGAGAAAAAAGTGTATGGGACTTATGGATCATCAAATGATATAATATCTGCATTATGGGAATCTCAAAAGGAGAAGAGAAAGAGAAGGGCACTGAAAGTATAAAGCAACAAAGACTTTAAACAATAAGAGATGAAAGTATAAAGTATAAAAATAAAGTATAAAGCAATAAGAGACTTAAAGCAATAAGAGATGAAAACTTCCCAAATGTAGAAAGAAAAATGGACAAACAGATCCATGAAGCACACAGGACCCCAAACAGGGCTATGTTGAGACTATTATAATTAAATTGTCAAAAATCAAGACAAAGAATTTTGAAAGCAGAAAGAGAAAAGAGAGAAGTTACATACAAGAAAACCTCCATAAGACTATTGGTGGAATTCTCAATAGAAACTTTTTAGGGCAAGAGAGAAAGGGATGGCATATTCAAAATATTGAAAGGGAAAAAACTGTCAAACTAAAATACTGTATCTGGAAAAACTGCCCTTCAGAAATGAAGGAGAGATATAGACTTTCCAACATAAAAGCTGAGGGAGTTCACCACCACAAGACCTGCCTTACAAGGAAGGTTACAGGGAGTTCTTTGAGTAGAAGCAAAAAGATGCTACTTAACACTGTAAAAACATATGAAGGTAGTGTAAAACTCATTGATAATGATAAACATACAAAGTCTTCTTTTCTAATGTGGTGGTGTGTAATTCACTTATGATTCTAGTTTAATAGTTAAAAAATAAAAGTATTAAAAAGAACCATAACTGCAATAACCTGTTATTGGAAACACAATATAAAAAGGTATGTAAACTGTAACATCAATAACCTAAAATGTAAAACGGGAAGTGGAAGTGTAGAGCTTCAATGTTATTGAAGCTATCAGTTTAAAATAGAATGTCATAGCTATTTTTTTTTTTTAAATTAGGTTCTACATCCAGCGTGGAGCCCAGTGTGGGGCTTGAACTCATGACCTGAGGTCAAGACCTGACATCAAGAGTTGGACACCTAACTAACTGAACTATCCAGGTGCTCTGAATGTTATAGTTTTAAAGATATTTTATCTAAGCCTTATGATAATCACAAGGGAAAAACATGAAGTAGATACACAAACAAATGATAGTCAAAGTATGCTGATGATACCAAAAATCATCACATTTCAAAAGAAGATAGTAGGATAAGGACCTAGCAGAACAAAAGATCTACAAAACAGAAAACTATGAACAAAATGGCAATAAATCCTTACCTATGGATAATTACTTTAAGTGTAAATGGATTAAGCTTTCCAACCAAAAGACACAGAATGACTGAATGGACAAAAATAAGATCCAAAAATAGGCTGCCTACAAGAAGCTCACTTTAATTTTAGAGACACAGACTGAGAGTGAAGGGATGAAAAAGATGTATCAGACAAAACAGACTTTAAACTAAAAATGGTAGAACGAGACAACAAAGGTCATTACATAATGATAAAAGAGTCAATCCATCAGAAGAAAAAATATTTATGCAACCAACATGGGAGCACCTAAATATATAAAGCAAATACTAATAGAACTAAAAGAAATAACAGCAATACAATAATAGTTGGAAGACTTTAATACTACACTCTTAACAATGGGGAGATCATCCAGACAGAGAATAAATAAATTGCAATTTGAACAACACTATAGACCAAATGGACTCAATAAACATACACAGAACATATCTAACAACAGCAAAATATACATTCTTCTCATGAGTACAAGGAAAATTTTCTAGGAGAGACCATATATCAAGTCATAAAACAAGTCTTAGTATAATTCAAGTCTTCGTATAATTCAAGAAGAAATCATACCAAGTATCTTCTCTAACCAAAATGGTATGAAACTAGAAATCAACAATAGGAGGAAAACTGAAAAAGTCACAGGAACATGAAAATTAAATATCACTCTCCTGAACAACCAATGTAGCAAACCAGAAATTAAAGGGGAAATGAAAAAGTATCTTGAGACAAATCAAAATGGAATCACACCATACCAAGCTGTAGCTAAACCAGTTTAAAGAGGGAAGTTTATAGCTACAAATGCATACATCAAGGAAACAGATCCCAGATAAAGAAACCTAGCTCTATACCTCAAGCAACTAGAAAGAGAAAACCAAAATAAGTCCAAAGTTAGCAGAAGGAAGGAAACAATAAAGATTATTTAAATACAATGAAGTTATAAAAATGGGAGGGAAAAAAGTGGAAGAAATTTTTTTTTTAACGTCAGAGACTAAAGGAGGCCATCCTAAGTCTGGATAAATTTCTAGGACTCTGTTAAGTGGGAAAGATAATTAGAACAAGAAACATATGATGTCTCACTGATTCTTACAATCTCTCATTGATTCTTCTAGTGTTCAGTTCTACCACCTCAAGCAAACCAATATAGTGAGGAGGAAATTTCTACCTATATAATAAATTTGGAGGCATCTCCAGAGGTCCCTCTCCAACAGAAGCCAAAGCAGGTACTCCATGAGGTCTTGCATCACTGTGGAAATGCTATCTCCTAACCACTTATGAATAACATAAGCTGCTTGGTGAAACAAGGGTAAAGCGTTCCATTGACAAGAGGAGTATTTGGTAGTGGGAAAAGAGAGGTAGTTATCCAATGTCCATGGATATCACTGGGGAGAAACAGATTGAATGCACAGACATTATACATAAAGTTCAATAAAATGTGAGTTGTATTAATGGACTATGTCATTGGATTTCTACTCTTATCTTGACAACGGTGGTGCGCAAAGTACTGAGATGTCTTCTGGGTCAAAATCCAACCACCCAGTGCCTGCCTGTATTTTGTCAAGGGATTTCAATTGCCAAGAGAATGTCAGGAGGACAGTGTTAGTTTTAGGGATTTTAGCACTAAGGACAGGAAACTCAGAAACTATAAAAGGAAGAAAAAAAAACTATAAAAGGAAGAGACTGAACTAGACTAGATAACAATTTGTATTTCTCAATAGTGAAAATACAGCACATAAATCAAAAGGGAAAAAATATCTGTACCATATCCAAATGAGCTAATTACTCCTATCTGACTGTTTTTGATGTTCAAAATGGTGTTCCTATAAATCAACAGGAAAATAGAAAAATGGCAAAAGACACAAATAGGCAGTTGTAATAAGTGTGAAATATGTTCAAGTTGAGAAGAAAAATTGCAAATATGAAAAAAATTATGTTTTCACTCATTCGTTTAAAATATTGATAAATATAAGCAGTTTTATAAAGGTTAAAATTAACAGAAGCAAAAAAAAATATACATAAAATACGGCAAAAAAGTCCACAAGAAATAGCAATGACAAACCATACAAAAAGACAATTGCTTTTATAACATATATATATTAAGCTATTTTTTTCACCTTTCAAATGGTAAAGATTTTAAAAGAATGATGTGGATGCCTTGGGAAAAGGCATATGCTCACATTGTTGAGGAGTTTTTAACTGGTGCAAGTTTTCTGCAGAGAAATTTGTCAATATACATCAAAAGTTGAAAGAAAAAAACCCACATACTTTGCATAGCAAAAATGCATCTTTAAAACTATAGCCCAAGGAAATGTTTTAAATTGTTGTCTCTGAGTTGTGGGATTATGGGTATATCACTTTCTGTGTATTTCTGTATTTTCCAAAATTTTTTGCAATGAATATGAATTTTAATTAATAAAGGGGGAAAAAAACCAAAGTAATGTTATGTATATAATGGGGGAAATAATTTCCTACTTTTTTTTTTTTTAAGCTTTAAAACCTCATGAAAACAAATAATTTCTTTGCCAGTGTGGTAATTCCTTACTCTCACCTCTAGAAGCATTTATTAAGAGTCTGAAGAACTTAAAAGCAAATGTGCTTTGGAAAATGAAAATAGTTGCAAACTTTGAGATAACTGGCAAAAGACATAGAGAAATAACACTATCATAAGGAAAAAAAAAAATCTTTCCTACATATACATTTTAAAATGAAAAACCAAATACCTTGATGCAGTCTATCAGCCAAACCAAGGCTGCCACAATGTGTGGCCATGTATGAGGGGCACCCACTGTATACATGGAGCTTTTGGATAATGCAAAAGGATACCTATGAAAAATTAGAAAAAAATTAGAAAAAAAAAATAGAGACCAACAATGTTAATTTTGTGAAAATAAGGCTAAATTTGGCAAGAAGTTACATTAGAAAAATTCCACATTATACCCACAGTCTTGACTTATTTAGAAGATATTTATTAAGGTTTCATCCTTGGTCATCTTATTCTGAAATGAGATTCTGAAATGAGATTTCAGAATCTCATTGGTTTCTTCTCTGCAGATTATTTCATGCATGTATACCTAACACTGTAGAACTTGATTTATAACCAGTATGCTGGACTTCTCTCCTAAAAGATTTTTTGTTCTCTCAAATTTAATGTACTCCAGGGGCGCCTGGGTGGCTCAGTGAGTTAAAGCCTCTGCCTTCGGCTCAGGTCATGATCCCAGGGTCCTGGGATCGAGCCCCACATCGGGCTCTCTGCTCAGCGGGGAGCCTACTTCCTCCTCTCTCTGCCTGCCTCTCTGCCTACTTGTGATCTCTGTCTGTCAAATAAATAAATAAAATCTTTAAAAAAAAAAAAAAATTCAATGTACTCCAAATAAGCTACATGTGTATACTCTTAATCTTCAAATCCATTCCTTCCCGTGTTTACTCTACACAGCCATTCTTGACTTTACCCACCCCATTTTCTCCAGGCCTCCTATCCTGTCTTTTTTGCTTCTATAAAATCTGTGTTATCCAGCCCATCCTATTTATTCCTCGTCATCTCAGTATTTTGAAGGCCTTATGAACTATCTTCTACAGTTCTGCAATAACCTTCAAACAGTGGTTTTTCTTGCCTTTTAAATTTATCCTAAGATATACTGCTCACAGTGATCTTAAAATATATGATTTTTCTAACTCAGAATCTTTACAAATCAATTGAGTCTGATTCTTCTTTGTGTTTCAACAATCTCTCTAGGCTAATAAATATAACATACAAACCCAAGATCTTTAAAGATTCTTGGAACCTCTTCTTCAAACTTTGTGTCAGGAAGTTCATACGAAGGGCACAAGAAGCCATAAAGAAAAGTGAAGATCTTTAGGAAGTCTTTAACAGAAGGAGCTTGTAGAGATTTCATGGATACGCTATACGCATAACCATTTTCTGTAAGAAACTACAAAAATTTTTATGAAACATCAAACACTTTATAATAGAAAAATTACTGGGAAATACTTAAGAGAATATAAAATACCTCACAGAGTTGTCGAATACACTGCTGAATGAATGCTTTGTCATTAAGTGGTCGTGGGTCCTTGATTTTTTCAGAACTGGAAAATATACCAAATTGACTATTCCGGGATCCATGTCCACTAGTTCTGGGAACATAAACAGCCAAAATACAATCAAAAGTATTTCTGGCAGTGGTCAAGTCTAAATTATTTAAAGGTGATCTTGCATTTTCCTAGCAGCAACAACATCAAAGTTCAATTCTTTCATTCAAAGCAGAAAAAAAGGGCAAATCATGATAAGTATAAAATGAGATGGGAAGAAAAATGCACTGTGGTGCTTTGCATTCCTAACACCATCACCTAAGAATGTGCATTTTGAGTCCACTAGATCTTCTGTAAAACCATTCTCCAAGTTTATTCAGTAATCCCAGTCCTTTCGCCATCCTTTTTAGCCTTTCATGATTGCTCCTTCACTCTTAACCCCTTCATTTGCCATCATTTCTTGTGGGAAAATTGCTTTTGAGATGTTAAAATAGGTGGTGTATGAGTTTTCTCTTGAATATTTTTGTGTCATGCAATACTATGTATCTGATTGTTATTTACCATAAATTTACATGGTGCAACTTTTTAGTCATTAATGGATGCAACATATATGTTCCATTCTAAGCCTCCCCCACAAAACAAAATTTTATATTTTTATAATGGTTCCTTTTGCATAACTTTGTAGCCTGATTTCGCTAACTGTAGCTTATTAAACACCCTTAGAATAATAATTTTCTTTATTGAACATATGCCACAAAACTGAGATGCAATGAACATTGGTGTAATATTTGAACTCTGGTCATCAGAGATCTTATTTCTCCCTGCAGGTTTGCTTACTGCTTTCAACTTTTCTCCTGCCAAAGCTCTAAAAGTTCTTTAGCTTGGGCCCTCTCATTCCACAGCCCAGATTAGCTATTTTTTCCCCTGAAAATTTGCTAATTTGAGAACCACTTTTCTACATACTGTTATTACTTATTTTTTTTCTTTTTACCAAAAGGAGTACATGTATAGACTCAGCTGTTACTCTACACAAAACTGCACTATTAGACATCTTTTTAAGTTAAAAGAGAATACCCTAGCCAATCAAAATACTGTAACATTTAATTTATAGCTTAAGAGCACAAGGCCTAGAATCAGAGTTTGTGGTTTCAAATTCTTCCTCTGGTTTCTAGTTGTATGATCCTAAATAAATTACTTAATCTCTCTGTGCTTCAATTTCCCTTTCTATAAAATGGATACAATAACAGTATCTATTCACAGGGCAGTTCTGAGGATTGATTAAAAGAGTAAGTACAGACAAAATACTTAAAACAATGTCTGGCTCAGAAAATGTTAGATTTTATAATAATTACCATTATCTCTGAGGTTCACCACTGAGGGAAAAGTTACAATACAAAAATGTCTTAAGATTCTTCATCAGCTGGAATGAATACCAGAAAGAGCTTAATTTGGTTTCAAGGCAAAGACTTTTGTAATGTAACAAACATTTCATCTCTGAATATTTTCAAAACAACTGAACAGGTTTGCCTTAAAACTGTTATATTTGGTTTTGGTGAGATAAAAGAACAGATTATTTTTTCAGTTTTGGGGTTTATCATTTCTTAAAAAATAGATCAATTTTATTGAGTTGTAATTTGCTTAGAGTAAAATGTATCTGTTTAAAGCGTCCAGTATGATGAGGTTTGACAACGTATACACACATGTAATCCTGCCACAATGAAGATATGAAAATATTGAACATTTTCATCATTGCAAAAGTTTTTTTACTCCTTAACAATCAAGACTTGCCCTACCCTCAGCATAGGCAACCACTGATCTACACTAAACAGTGGTTCTCAAAGTGTGATCTCGGAGATCTGAGAAGTCAAAGCTATTTTCATACTGAAAAACTAAGATGGTACTTGCCCCTTTCATTCTCATTTTCTCATGAGTGTACTCTGGAGTTTTTCAGAGGTTGGCTATATGATGAATGATATTTTAACAATGTGGAAGCTGATATGAGAAGCTAGCGATCTTCTATTTAGCCAGACATTAAAGAGATTTGCAAAGATGTAAAACAACATCACTTTTCTTACTGAAATAGTTTTGTATTTGGAAAAAAATATATACTTATGATATTTTTGTTAACATGTAAGGGGTTATTATTATTTTACATTCAATGAATGCATAATTAAAACCTTTTCAGTTTTAATATCTAATATGATTAATATCCGTGAATACAGCCCATAAAATAAAAAGCTCTTTGGAATCTTAATATTTAAGAGTATAAAAAAGCCTGGGCCTAAAATGTTGAACTAGATGATGGTTCCCCCCAATTTAAAAATGCTATGATTCCATACTATCTGAAAGCTAGGTATAGAATTTTTAATCTATTCACTTATAACATGAAATAGTGGTCTGAATGTGCTGATAGATCTCTTAGCACTATCTAAAACAGATATAAACATTTCATCATTTAAAACGGAAGAAAGCTAGCTTATAACTTTCTTTTGTAAGAGATCATGCCATCCAATTTTTTTAAAATCCCTTCATTAAAAATAATAAAAAATATCATTACCTTTTACCAAACACAGAGACTTTTCTTTCAGATGTGGGTTTGTTTATATTCAACTTTCCAAAGGTTGGTTTCTCTTTGCTTTAACAAAATGAAAAAGACAAACTTTAAAAAATAAATATAAAAAAATTAGTTTAAGAAATTTTTGGAAATATGTTGGAACTAGCACCTCTTTTCCGTTACCTATAAAAATAATTCAGAATAATGAAAAAAAAATATTTTTTAAGATTTTATTTATTTGACAGAGAGACACAACAAAAGAGAGAACACAAACAGGGGGAGTAGCAGAAGCAGGCTTCCCACGGAGCAAGGAGCCCAATGTGGGCTCGATCCTGGGATCATGACCTGAGATGAAGGCAGACACTTAATGACTGAGCCAACCAGGGGCCCAGAATCATGAAAATTTTTAGTAGCAATCATAGCTGTTAAAAATGGTATAGGCTAATAACATGCACAAGTACTAATGCTAAAATGTTAAGAAGAAAGTAGAAAAAACCATTATCTACATTCTCATTTCAGTCATTTTAACGTATGTACATTTATGGATAACCTCAAAGGAAAAGAATTTAAAAATGGGTATCTTCAATCATAGGATGATAGCTACATTTAACATTTTTCTTTTAAGGCCTATTGTATCAGAATGCAAATACACCTAAGAACATACATTATGTAAATAACAAACCCAAAACATTACCAGTGACAGCTGTTTAGTTTTCAATATAATTCCAGGCATAAATCTTTTAGTGTACATAATGTGTAATAATACAAAAGAATTCTGATTTCAGAAGTTAAAGATACAAATAATTCAAATTTCTAAAAGTAGCTGAGGCTTATACAATGTAAACCTAAGTAATTTAAGTACAGTTAGCAAGTAACTTGGACCTTGGTATCACAGGGTTGATAAAGCCCTCAGTGGCTTACAAACAGCCTTTTAATTAGAACAAACTTAAAGAGAAAAACTTGTTTATGATAGTATAATTATATACCACTTTCCAGTGAATACTGAGAAAACAGTTTGGAGAAGTGGTTCTGTAGGCTCTTCTAAACCGCAGCTTATCATCAAGCAAATAAGTAATAACTCTGGTAATTTTGCTAGTTGGATATACTTCAATAAATTCAAAGTTCTAGCAATAAGCTTGAATTAAGCAGGTCTAGAATAAAGGAGGAAAATAAGAAAAAATGCTGAAAGGGAATTAACAGTCCTTTTTAGGAGTTGCTGGGCAAAGGTTGTAGCTTTGGAATTTTAAGGAACAAATGAGATAAAACACACTTAATAATATGCCAATTTTTAGCCTTCATTAACCCAAATTAGGTACCAATGTGAACAAACAAGATTCATCAGAACATCATAGTACACTTTTATATTAATCATCTTCACAGATTTTTTTGTCAAAGGCAGGCACGAGGACTTACGTTTGAGGGGTATGGAGGCCTTGTTTATTGAGATCCTGAGATCTTAACTCCTGCATGGAGAGTCGGCCAGCACCACCAGTGGAAACTGAACTGCGCTTCATGCCTACCACCTGCATTCATGAATGAATTCAGTATTAAAAAATCTTTCCAGACACAGATGCTTCATTAAGCACCAGCTGTTATCTTCATCCCCAAACAGAAAGCAACCAAGCATTGTTTCTTCAGGATAATCTTTCCCTGGGCCCTCTTGTTCATATAACACGAAGTCCTCATTTGCAGGGAATGTGTATTTCACTTCTTTTAAAAATATTCAACACACACGAATATTTACTAACTGCCTACCATGTACACCCGAGTGTGCAAGACAACTGAAATGACACAATGATAAATAAGGTTTAATTCCTGCCTTGACACATCTATGGTAATTAAAGCCTTGAAGCCTAATCCAGATCACCTTACTGCTGTTGGCTGCGCCTTTTCATTGGGAAAGTCAGAGGCTACCTGACAAGAACTACCTCAAGATGTTTCCTCGGGGCGCCTGGGTGGCTCAGTGGGTTAAAGCCTCTGCTTTCGGCTCAGGTCATGATCCCAGTGTCCTGGGATCGAGCCCTGAATCGGGTTCTCTGCTCAGCGGGGAGCCTGCTTCCTCTCTCTCTCTCTCACTGCCTCCCTCTCTGCCTACTTGTGATCTCTGTCAAATTAAAAAAAAAATGTTTCCTTTACTTTGGTCTTAGAGAATACAGCAGTTCTGTTTTCTTTTCCTAATCTCCATCTCTCTTGCTCTGTCTTTAACCCACTGTTTCCCATTTATATTTAATTAGTGCCCCTCTTACTTCAATCTCCCTTCCAACAAGGATCAATTATCTGGTCCACAAAATGGTCTACAGGCTGCTTCTTATTTCTCAGAAAATTAACATTTCCTTCATCTCTACTGAAGCAGTTGTCTCCTAGAATACTCATGATTGCAAATCTTTTGATCCTACCTCATCTCTGTGGCATCAGACACTATACACCTAGATTTCTCAGGTCCTGTCTTGATTTCCAGCGCTGTGGACATTTGCGGTTATCCTGTCACTTCTCTAGGCTCTCCTTTGTTTTTTAAACTGAGTACACTCTTTCCATCTTGTTCTGCCACCGATTTCTTTCACATCTTTATACATTTCTGCTATGCATTCAAATTTCCCACTCACCTACATGTACATTCCAAATCTTCACTTAAAATGTAATTTAAGATTAAGACTTCCCTACACACCCACTAGGACGTTACACCAGTATCTCAAACGCAACACCTCAAACAGTTCTTCGTCTAGTCCCTCCTCTCCCTGCTCCCATCAGTTCTTCCCCTTCCCTCCCTCCAGAGTCTCTGCTCCCCACCAGAGTGCCCTTAGGTCTCCCTCTTCTCCCCTGGAAGTCACTGTCAGTTGAAATTTATTGGACTCCGGGAAACTTGCTCCCCGTACAGACTCGGCCCGGAGGCTTCTCACAATGGCAGACACCAAAACGGTGCTCCTCAGGGCCTCTAAATCTAAGCTGTTAGCTCCATCGCTTTCTCCCTTAGAACAGTTCTGGCGGCACAAAATTAACTCAAAGTCATTAATTACCTTTCTTCCAGTTTCGTGACACAACCCAGGGACCGAATTCCTGTAACCTGTCCAACTATTCACCGGGCAGGCCAAAAGCCGCCGAAACACCCAACTCCTCCCTCCACCCGCCGTCGCAGTTCGAATTTTAAAATCTCCGCTGGCGTCTACGTCAACACGTACGTCGAACGCGTGCACGACTCTTCCGCGCCGCTGCCCGTCGCGGGAGTTGTGCGTATTGCGGGCCGCCTGCCCCCTCGGTCGGCACACTGGCGTCTCTGGTAAGTGCAAGCGTCCCCTACAAAGTCTGGTCCGATTTCTAAAGTTAGCGCTGAAGACCAGGGCGCTCTAGGTCTCTGAGGAGCGGATGGAGAGCTCCAAATCGTCCTGGAAACGCTTTTTCCGTACAGCAACATGGCAGCGCCCGTTGGCTCCTAGAAAAATTTCTTTCCTTTGCTATGAAAGTGGCGTCTTTCATGACCACTCTTTAAAGGGTTGCTTCTTTCATGATGCAAGTCTGGGAGACGTCGTGCAGTTTTTCTGACAGGGGATGCGGTGAGGTAGGAGATAGTGACTGCTGAGGGTGGGTGTCACCGGCTTCGAGGATCTAGCGGGTGTGGTCCCGCGGCCGCTAAGGATCGGGTTCACAGTTTGCTCGCGAGGGTTTCACGGTCCTCTAGCGGTGGTCAGAGAGTAAAGCTATGAGGAACCCAACGGGGTAGAAGGTGGGTTTGGGTGTGAAGGGGAGAGGTAGAAGAGAAAGGATTTAAGCACCGTAGTGTACTTTGCTAAAATAGAACTTCCCTGCTTCCCTGAGTTTAAACTCAGAGACATGTACTGCCCAATACCCGGAGAGTGGTGGCGGTGGGAGAAAAGCTTTGAGCCAGAGTCCGCATACTGATTCTTGGAGATTTGCGGTTAACTAATTGTAATATTGGGCATGTCATCTTTTCTGAGTTTCAGTCTTCTTGACTAAATTTCTTCCTCTCACTAGCCATTACATTACCGCAAGTGGTGACTCTGAAGGGAGGACCAATACCAGGATTACCATCACTAATAGCATTTGTTTGAGCTGTTGCTGTGTGTCAGGCACTGGGCAGCACTTAGATTATCTCATTTAGTTCTCTAAATTGCCTTCTGAGATATCATAAAAAATGGATGAATTTGAAACTCGGTGAGATTAAATAACTTGTCCATGGTCACACTGCTGACACTACATGGAGTTAGAAGTTTGGATCTAAATGCTCTCTTACTAGCTGTAGTGTTAAAACACTTATTCTGTCCTCCTCTTAAGTTCTTCATTATACTACATTTAGTAGGCAATACCCAGAACTTTACCCTTTTTTTTTCTTTTTTTGGTAAAAAGGAGGTTTTGAAAAAACATAGATGCTGAAGGAGGACTGCTCAGAACCAATAACCTTGCAATTTTGTTAGGGTTTGGTACTTCTGGTATCTGTTAAAATTGCATTGTGCTCTGCCTAGACCAGTCTTTCATTTTGTTTTTCGCACTCCTATGGTAGCAGTGGTTAAGTGTGGCAGTGTTGATGGGCTGACTTGTTATGGCATATGTGCTTTGAAAAAACAAGGACTGATCTGCTAACAACTCCTCTGGAAATTATGTGACCTCTCTAGGTTTATCTCAGTAAAAAGGGTGAATTCACATAGGTAATGTAGTATTCTTTGCTTTGACAGAACACTCTCATCTTTAAGAATTGAGTGACTTCGTGACTTGGAGTATGTGGACCTAGTGGCTGGATTCAAGGACGAACAGTAGGTTGTATGGAGGGCCCAGGAGGATTCAGTTGGGATCCCAGAAATAAGATCATGTTTTAATGCTCTTTTGCTAAATTGGCTGAAAAGTTTGAATTATCAACCCTGTAATTAAAAGTTTATATTAAAACATTGCATTTTTCCTTAACATATCATGAATCTCAAATTCTCTTTTGTGTATATGTTAAGTTTATGTACATGCGCATGAAATTACCTGTGTATGTGAAGTATATTTTTATTGAAATGCAGGACATTTAAGAAGTTAATCTGGAAAATTGGGTTTTACATCTAGACCCTCATATTTCCAGAGTTGTTTTTTTTTTTTCCTTTCTTTTTTAAGAGAAGAGAATGTCAGTGGTGCATCAGCTGTCTCCAGGATGGTTATTAGATCATCTTTCTTTCGTTAACAACATAAACTACCAACTTCACCAACATCATGAGCCTTGTTTCAGTAAAAATGAACCCACTTCATCTGTCCACTTTGATCCTCTTCAAAAGGATTCTTTGATGTCTTTGGGAGCCTCTGCTACATTTAGTGCTTTTGACTCTACCACTAAGCCAGATAATGATGCCAGAGGAAATTGTAAAATCGTCATACAGAGATATGTTTTTCGATCTGAGCTATTTAATGTCACCAAACCTTATATAACCCCAACTGTTCACAAAGAATGCCGACCAAGGAATGAGAAGGAAGATCCAATGGATGGTGTTAAAGAAGAAAACTGCATTTCTATTGGGAAGGTAGAAAGTTTTAATACATTTTTATTTTTCTAAAGAACATGCAGAAGAAGTTTATTATTCCAATATCTTAAATATCTTACAACTTACTAAGTCTAAAAAACAATACATAAAGCATAGGAAGGTTTTAGTTATAGCCAATGTAATTTTTTTAAACCTTTATTTATGTATTTATTTGACACAGAGAGAGAGATCACAAGCAGACAGAGGCAGGCAGAGACAGAGAGAGGGGGAAGCAGGCTCCCTGCTGAGCAGAGAGCCTAATGCAGGGCTTGATCCTGGGACTCTGGGATCATGATCTGAGCTGAAGGCAGAGGCTTTAACACACTGAGCCACTCAGGCGCCCCAAGGCAATGTAATTTTTAACTCTTTCCTAATGTTCTACCATTCTTAGAAGACCAAATTTGCATATTTCAAAAGTAAGCAAAGTTTGCTCAAAAGTGAATGCTCTGTAAATTAAACAAAACAACAAAAACAAAAAGCCCTTTCTGCTAGTCATTTGTATTAATTGCATATTTTTAGAACTGTTTTTGTTCAACAATGTGCTGCTTTGTCTGCAAAATCCCAAAGCAGTTTATGGATTTTGGGAGATTCTTAGAGACCTTTCCAATGGGGATAAGTTCATATAATGAAGTTTGCAGGAAGGGTGATATTTCATAGTTTTTAATAATAAAAGTAGAAAGCTACTATAGGAAATTGTGAATGTTCTTAAAGCATATGTATTTGTATATACACCGATGCAGTCTTTTGGTGAAGTTTCAAGAATGCTATACTCAAGATCAAATTAATTATGCTTTAATACTTTTTATGTTTCTGAAGAGTTCAGAGGTGATTATACAAAGTCCATTTCAGATAGATTATATTAACATTTTCTTTGATAGAGTAGGAGTAACTTTATTACTCACCCACAAATATTTGAGATCTTTCTGTGTGCTGTTTTACATACAGGGATGAAACAAGATAAAGTTAGTACCTTCATGGATCTTATAACTGAGATCCATGAAGAAAGATATTAAATAAGAAAGCATGTTGAGAATTAGAATAAGGAAAGTAATAGGGGTAATTTATTACATTGTTCTCGTTTCCTGAAATAGGATTTTTAATATTCTTGTAATTTCTTCTGTCTTTCTTTTCCTTTGGACAAATATTTATTGACCATTTGCTGTGTGTCAGGCATAGGAAAGAAAATATATAATGTCTGAGATTTCAGTGAAATATTACATGGATTATCAATACTATTACTAATACAGAAAAATAATAAGCATTTGCACTTCACGAAGTATGGGCATCTTTTAATGTTTTCACTATTATGTTGGATAAGTTTCTCATTTTAATATGGAAAAATGTAGATGAGTGTATGTAATGAATATCTTCACAAAAACTTACCTTAATTCTGATATGCTAAGGCAAACTGTTCAATTAGCTTAGTCTTCAGTTCATTTATTTATTTAGCCAGGAAACATTTATTGTTAGCCTGCTGGGATTATGCTACCATGTATGCATTCATGTTTCAGCAATAAGAGGTATGAAGTCCCTGCTCTATTTTGCACTGTCTTACATGTTCTTTTCTGTGGAGTTGTTAGATACAGAATGGTGTTAGTATATCTGATTTATACCTAGCCCTCAGATCAGTCATTAAGAGCTATTGAAAATGCAAGGGATTTTTCAAATGATAGTATATGAATAGTTCCTTTCCTCATAAATGAAGTTGAGAATTGTGTGATATATATCAGCTGATAGATGACACTAGTAATATACACAGTGTCACAGTTTTCTTGTGTTCCATGGATGTCTGTGCTACATTTTATCATTGGTACTAGTTCTTATTAATAGCAGATACAGGTTAGGTGACCTTATATCATTCATTAAGTTTGTAGTAATAACAATAATAATTAATAATAACAATACATAGTAATTTTTTTATTTGGGAAAGCTTATTTCCTTAGTCCATATGCTTTTCACTGATTTTGACCTTCCTTGTCGATTAACCTCTTAAAGACTAAGATACACACTATGGAAAACGTGATAACGAAGAAATACTAATATATTTCAAAATATCAGTATTGTGATAGATGGCAACATAATTTTGTCTCTGTAATTTACTCTTTAGAAGCGTAAAAGATGTGTCGTTTTCAATCAAGGTGAATTGGATGCTATGGAATATCATACAAAGGTAGGTGTGAAATATTCATTGATGACATTGGAAGATTAATGTGAAGTAGTATAAATAACCAATATAAATAAGGATGTTCTTAAAAATTAAGCCATTGTTTTGATCAAAGTTAGAATTTAATAGTGGAGTGATTTATTTTTACTTTTATAGTAATAAACAGTTCAATTTTTCTTAAAATAATTTTTTTTTTTAAGATTTTATTTAGTTATTTGACAGACAGAGATCACAAGTAGGCAGAGAGGCAGGCAGAGAGAGAGAGGAAGGGAAGCAGGCACCCTGCTGAGCAGAGAGCCCAATGCGGAGCTCGATCCCAGGACCCTGAGACCATGACCTGAGCTGAAGGCAGAGGCCTAACCCACTGAGCCACCCAGGCACCCCAATTTTTCTTAAAATTTTATATACTTCTATTAGTTTTACTATTTAACACTAGTAAACTTATGCTATATTGGTTAAGTTTAGAAATTTGATAAGTTTTAAAGTCTCTTGTCCATAGGTAAGATGACTTAATAAGATAGTTGCAAAAGAAAGCATGAACGATGTGAAGGATGTATTTTTAGAGCATAACGATAAAGGGGACCTAGTAAAGAAATGAGAGGAAGCAGAGGGCACTCCAGTATTTTAAGCTTTAACTCTCTTGATTGAAATGGGAAAATTGGGGTTGGAATTTGGCTTAGGAGGGATGATAGTAAATGCAGTCTTGGACATGTTGAGTTAATTTGACGATAGGACCTAAGATTTTTTCTCTTTTGTGTAGGAAGATATACATAATAAAATCTGCTGCTTTACCATTTTTAGATGTATAATTCAGTGGCATTAAGTACATTCACAATATTGTGCCATAATCACCATGCAACCATCTCCAGAACTTTTTCATCATCCCACATAGAATCTACGCTAGTTAAATAGCTCCCCATTTTCCTCTTCCCACAGCCCTTAGTAACCTCTATTCTACCTTCTGTATTTTGCATTTGCCTATTATAGGTGTATAAGTGGAATCATATATTTATCCTTTTGTTTCTAATTTATTTCACTTAGCATAATGTCTTCAAGGTTCATTCCAGTATCAGAATTTCATTCTGTTTTAAGACTGAGTAGTATTTCATTGTATGTCTGCACTTCATTTTTTTTATCCATTCATTTGTTCATGTACATTTGGGTTCTTTCCATCTTTTGGCTGTTGTGAATAATGCTGCTATGAATATTTGGTGTATAAGTATCTGTTTAAGTCTTGCTTTCAATTATTTTCGGTATATACCTAGATGAGAATTGCTGGATCACATAGTAACTTTGTTTAACTTTTTTTTTTTTTTTTAAAGATTTTATTTATTTATTTGACAGAGATCACAAGTAGGCAGAGAGGCAGGCAGAGAGAGAGAGAGAGAGGAGGAAGCAGGCTCCCTGCAGAGCAGAGAGCCCGATGTGGGGCTAGATCCCAGGACGCTGGGATCATGACCTGAGCCGAAGGCAGAGGCTTTAACCCACTGAGCCACCCAGGTGCCCAACTTTGTTTAACTTTTTGAGGAACTGCCAAACTCTTTTCCACAGCAGTTGCATCATTTTATATTCCTACCAGCAGTGCACAAGGGTTCCAATTCCTGCACACTCTAATACTTGTAATTTTCTGTTTGCCTTTTCAAAAGTAAAAGCCATCCTAATAGGTGTAGAGTGATATCTCATTGTGGTTTTCATTAACACATTGGATTTTATGTGTATTGAGGAAGCTGAATACACAAGTGCTAAATCTTTCAATACCAAAAGTTTGCTGTAGTTTGTTAATTTTCAAAGTATTTCTATTGCCTGGAAATGTCACTTGCAAGATTAAACTGCAGAAGTATGCAAAAATCCAGGGTATGATATAAGAAAGATTAATAATTTTAAGATGTTATATGAAATTAGAGAATAGAATTTTTTGAATTCATGTTTGTATTCAGATCGCTAAATACTTTTGACTATTTCTTTTTTTAAGATTTTTATTTATTTATTTGACAGAGAGAGATCACAAGTAGATGGAGAGGCAGGCAGAGAGAGAGAGAGGGAAGCAGGATCCCTGCGGAGCAGAGAACCCGATGCGGGACTCAATCCCAGGACCCTGAGATCATGACCTGAGCTGAAGGCAGCGGCTTAACCCACTGAGCCACCCAGGCGCCCAATACTTTTGTCTATTAATGATAACTATAAATTGGGAAACATTCATGTGCTGCAGAATAGAATCAAACCCTTCAGTCACAGAACAGAATATTTATAAAATCAACTTTAGAACTCTTTTAGCTTCAGTAGCAAATTGGAATAAAAGTATATGGCCATTTTATTGTCAGTTAACAATTTTATAGGGATTAGAGTCTATTGGCAGTAATGGAATATTTGAAGTTGGTACGAGGACTGTTAATAGACAAGATATGTAGATGACTTTAAGGAACATATATTAAGGAAAAGCCTGTAGTAGAACTTGTCTTATTTTCTTTACTGAATGAATCTATCTGTGCCCCTCCCTTTCTTCTTATCTAATTCACTTATTCATTTATACATTTATTCCCTCACTCAGTAAGTGCATTAATTCAGTTCACTTATAAATATTCATTAAGTGCCAGCTGTACAGCAGACAGAGTTATTTCTGGGACTTCAGTAGAAATACAGATAAATACAGTGCTTCTGTTTCAGCAATTTAGGTTCTTGAGGGACACAGATGATTAAACTAAACTACTGTATATCATAAAAAGCACTATGCTAGGACAAGTCTAGGCTACAGTGAGAGCACAGAGGTGGGCGTCCAACTTAGACCTAAGGATGGGTGTCAAGGAAAGCTTTATGGAGGCACTAATTTTGTTTAAGTTGAGTCTTTGTAGTAGGCATTAGTCATATGAAGAGGGTGATGAAGAGTGATGAAGAATGATTCTTTGAGAAGAATAGCATTTTTTTTAAAAGATTTTATTTATTTGACAGACAGAGATCACAAGTAGGCAGAGAGGCAGGCAGAGAGAGAGGGGGAAGCAGGCTCCCTGCTGAACAGAGAGCCTGATGGGGCCTCCATCTCAGGACCCTGAGACCATGACCTGAGCTGAAGGTAGAGGCTTAAACCTCTGAGCCACCCAGGCGCCCTGAAGAATAGCATTTTGCTAAAGTTTAAAAACAAGATGGTATCAAGCTTGTTTAAGAAACTGAAAAAGGTTCCGGGTAGCTGGGCTGTGGAATGTGGAGAGGGTGGTTAGAGATGAAACTGGGGAAATAAGAAGTCACAGATCATGTGAGATTTTACAAGACCATCTTAAGACATTTAGAATTAAGGGTGGTGGGAAGCTGTTGAAAGCAGGCGACATTTTACATTTTATTTAATTTATTTAATATTAACTTCATTTTTAGATAGAAAATGCATTCATTTGGTAAAGTTCAAAATCTACAAAGAGTGTATAGTAGGTCTTTCTCTAATCCCTATCCCTCAGTCGCCTGCTTTTTCCTCTCAATGTATTTGTCCAGTGGTGGTTGCGTTCATACATGAAATACAATTTGTGCATATATTCTCCTTCTCCTTTGTTATTTAGATGGTAGCATACTTGATTCAATTTTGCACCTTGCTTTTTTCCCTTCAGATAGACATACTTTACAAATTGTTTTATGTCACTTGTCTTTTGTACTTTTCTTAGTCTTTAACTGTTGACATTTAGGTACATTATACACATGCTGTATACATACATATGTGTGTATCTGCAGGGTACATTTCAAGCAATTAAGTTGTTGGGTCAGAGGTTTGAACCTTTTGATAGATATTTTCAAATTGCTACTATGGAGGTTTTATCATCTTATTAGCAAACCAGAAATGTATAATTTTGCCTTTTTTTCACATCCTTACCATCACAGTATGTGATGTATTGTTTTTGATACTTGCCAGTTTGATAGGTAAAAAATAATATTTCAGTATGATTTTAATTTGCATTCCCTTAGTGTGGTTAAGTATTTTTACGTACATTTAAAAACCATTTGTATTTTTTTAATGTGAACTGTTTGTTTCTTTTGTGTATTAAAATATTGTGTCCTTAATTTATAGGTGCTCTTTATATGTTAGGGAAACTAGTACTTTGCCTATGATATAAATTGCAAATATATTTTTACCGTTTTGTCATTTTGATTTTAATTATGATTTTTTTAACCACATACACAGTTTTGTATTTTTATTTAGTTAAATTTATTCATTTTTTTTCTTTCATGACTTCTGGATTTTTGAATCATATTTAAAAAGGTATTTCTTCTTCAAGGCTTTAAAAGAATTTTCCCATGAGGGGTAAAATGAAAGAATTTTTCCATGTTTTTTCCTAGAATATTATTTCATTTCATATTAATATCTCTGATTCATTTAGATTTCATTGTGGTATAAAGTGTAATAACACATACACATATGTATATGAGTTTGTTTCTGGACTTTGTCTTTATTTGTCTATCTTCCAGTCTCTTTTCAGGTTTTATAACATGAGTATGTTTTAATATTTGGTATGCTCATCCCCCTTTTATCCATATTTCTCTTTTACAGAGTTTTTGTTTTGTTTATTTTACCATATGAATTTCCCATTAAGATCAATTTAATTCTGGTTAGAAAAAGAAGCAATTAGAATTTTTATGGTATCAAGTTAAATTTATAAATTATATAAGGGCCTACTGACATCTTTAAGAGGTTAATAACACAGATACGTCTTTCCATTTGTTTCAGTTTCTGTTGTCATTCTATAAGATTTTCTTTATAAAAGTCTTGCCAGTTTCTTAAGTGGCTGTAGGGTTTTTTTTTTTTTTCTTTTAATCTCTGGGTTTTTGAGGTAATGCTTATAACTTAGGAAAATAGTAGTACTTTTAATTACAGCTTTCTAATTATTTTATCTCTAATTTATTTCTTGTTTGTAAATGTATAGGCTAGAAAATACAATACAATACAATATTAAATCATAGATATGACAGTATATATCTTTGTCTTGTTCCTGACTCTAGGGATGATTTCATTACTAAGCATAATACTGGCTTTTGGACTGACCAGCAAATAGCATGTTAAGGAGGTTTCCATTTGTTCTTTTTTGTTACTTTTTTTTTTTTAAAGATTTTATTTATTTATTTGACAGACAGAGATCACAAGTAGGCAGAGAGGCAGGCAGAGAGAGAGGGGGAAGCAGGCTCCCCGCTGAGCAGAGAGCCTGACGTGGGGCTTGATCCCAGGACCCTGAGAGCATGACCTGAGCTGAAGGCAGAGGCTTAACCCTCTGAGCCACCCAGGTGCCCCATTACTTTTTTTTTTTTTTTTTTTAAGATTTTACTGATTTATTTGGGAGAGTGTGAGAGAATGAGCGTGGCGTGGGGTGGAGGGAGCGGCTAGGGAGGAAGGGGTAGAGGGAGAGGGAGCCTGATGCAGGTTCAA
>NW_019154092.1:14190881-14254821 GCF_002288905.1 Enhydra lutris kenyoni
AGGTTGATTTTCTGTTTCTAGAGTTGCTGTTCTTCTTCTCTTCGATCTCCCGTTGGATTTGTAGGTGTTTGCAATCTTTAGATAAGCTATCTAGCTGATCTCCCGCTACCTGAAGTAGTCTCAGCCTGCTACTTCTCCGCCATGTTGACTCCTCCGAATATTTTTTCTTTATCATTGATTTCTAGCAACCTGATTATGATGGTCCTTAATGTAGTTTGCCCCACCTCCTCTGTTGAACTTTGAATCTATGAATTAATAGTTTCAGCAGATTTGGAAATTTTTTTGGCCATTTCCTCCTCAAATATTTTTTCTGTCATCTTCTTTTTGGATACTTTTATTGTGTTGTTTTCAAGTACAGTAATCTTTTCTTTTCCAGTACCTGCTATTAATGCAATCTAGTATATATTTCCTTTTTGCATTCAACAGGCATACCTTGTTTTATTGCTCTTTGCTTTATTGTACTTTGCAGATATCACACTTCTTGAAAAATGAAAATTTGTGGCCACCCTGCATCAAGCAAGTCTGTCAGTGCCGTTCTTCCAACAGCATTTGCTTACTTTGTTTCTCTGTGTCACATTTAGATAATTCTTGCAGTATTTTAAACTTTTTTATATAACATTTGTCATGGTGATCTGTGATGAGTGATCTTTGATATTACTATTGTAATTGTTTTGGGGTACCACAAGCTGCACACATGTAAGATGGCAAACTTAATTGATAAATGTTGTGTGCTCTCACTCCTCCACCAACCAGCCATTCCCCAGTCTCTCTCCCTCTTCTTGGGCCCCCTATTGCCTGAGATACAGCAGTCTTGAAATTAGTCTAATTAATAACCATGCATTTACCTCCAAGTGTTCAAGTGAAAGGAAGAGTTGCGTGTCTTGTACTTTAATTTTTTTTTTTTTTTAGAAGATTTTATTTGGGGCATCTGGTTGGCTCCTTGGGTTAAGCCTCTGCCTTCGGTTCAGGTCATGATCTCAGGGTCCTGGGATCAAGCAGAGAGTCTGCTTTCCCCCTCTCTCTGCCTGCCTCTCTGCCTACTTGTGATCTCTCTCTCTGTGTCCAATAAGTAAATAAAAACTTAAAAAAAATAAAGATTTTATTTATTTGAGAGAGAGAAAGTGAGTGAGAGAGAAAGAGAGCATAAGCCAGGGAAGGGACAAAGGGGGAAGCAGAAACCCTGCCGAGCAGAGAGCCTGATGTGGAGCTCTAATCCCAGGACCCTGGGATCATGACCTGAGCTGAAGGCAGATGGTTAACTTAGTGAGCCACCCAGATGCTCCTAATTTTTTTTTTTTTTTTAAGAGACTATGGGTGGGGAGGGGGAAGGGTAGAGGGAGAGGGAGAGAGAGAATCTTAAACAGGCTCCATAGCCAGTGCAGAGCATGAGTCGGGGCTTGATCTCATGACTCTGGGATGACCTGAGCTGAAATCAAGAGTTGCACGCTTAACCAACTGAGCCACCCAGGAACTCCAACATGTCTTATGCTTTAAATCAAAAGCTGGAAATGATTAAGTTCAGTGAAGAAGGCAGATCAAAAGCTGAGATATGCCGAAAACTAGGTCCCTTTCACCAAAATGTGAGTGAAATTGTGAATGCAAAGCAAAAGTTCTTGAAGGAAATTTAAAGTCCTAACCCAGTGAGCATATGAATGATAAGTGAAATCAGCCTTATTGCTGATATGGAGAAAATTTGAATGGTCTGGTTAGAAGATTGAACCAGCCACAATATTCCCTTAAGCCAAAGCCTAATCCAGAGCAAGGCCCTAACTCTCTTCAGTTCTATGAAGGCTGAGAAGATGTATAAGGAAGTTGTAGAAGAAGAGTTTGAAGTTGGCAGAGGTTGGTTTATGAGGTTTAAGAAGCTGTCTCCCTAACATCAGAGTGCAAGGTGAAGCAGTAAGTGCTGATGGAGAAGCTGTAGCAAGTGATCCAGATGATGTAGCTGAGACAATTATTGAAGGTGGCTACACTAAACAGATTTTCAATGTAGACAAAGCAGCCTTCTGTTGGAAGAAGATGGCATCTAGGAATTTTACAGCTAGATAGAAGAATGCCTAACTTCAAAGTTTGAAAGAATAGGCTGGCTCTCTTGCTAGGGGCTACTGATGCTGGTGATTTTAAGTTGAAGACAATGCTCATTTACCATTCTGAAGATCCTCAGTCTCTTAAGTACTATGCTAAGTTAGGGCACCTGGTGGCTCAGTTGGTTAAATCTCCGACTCTTGATTTCAGTTTGGGTCATGATCTCCAGGTCCTGGGATCAAACCCTGTATCTGGTTCCATGGGTTCCATGATTAGCAGGGCATCTGCTTGAGGATTTTCCCCCTTTCCCTCTGCCTCTCCTCCTGCTCATGTTCTCTCTCTTTATCGAAAATAAATAAATAAATCTTTTTAAAAATTATGTTAAGTTTACTATGTGTTTGCTCTCTAAGTGGAAGAACAAAGCCTGGATGACAGCACATCTGTTTACAGCGTGGCTTACTGAATCTTTTAAACCCACTGTTGAGACCCACTGCTCATAAGAAAAGATTCCTTTCAAAATGGTACTTATTAATAGTGCACCTGGTGAGCCAAGAGTTCTAATGGAGATGTGCACTTGGATGTATGTTGTTTTCATGCCTGCTAGCATAAAATCCATTTGGCAGCTCACGGATCAAGGAGTAATTTCGACTCAAGTCTTATTATTGAAGAAATACATTTCATAGGGCTATAGCTTCCACAGACAGTGATTCCTCTGATGCATCTGGCCACAAAGTCGATGAAAAGTTTTCTGGAAAAGATTCACTATTGTAGATGCCATTAAGAACATTTGTGATTCACAGGAAGAGGTCAAAATATCAAAATTACCAGGAATGTGGAGGAATTCCTAATTAATTCCACCTCTAAGGGATGACTTTAAGGGGTTCCAGATTTCCGTGGAGGAAGTCATTGCAGATGTGGTGGGAATAGCAAGAGAACTAGAATTAAAAGTGGAGCTTGAAGGTGGGACCACATTGCTGCAAGCATGACAGAGCTTTAATGGATGAGGGGTTGGTTCTGATGGATGAACAAAGAAAGTGTTTCCTTCAGGTGGAATCTACTCCTGATGACGATGCTGTGAACGTTGTTGAAATGACCACAGAGGACTTAGAATATTCCATAAACTTAGCTGGCGAAGCAGCAACAGGGTTTGAGAGGATTGACTCCCAATTTGGAAAGAAGCTCTACCATGGGTAAAATGCTATCAAAGAGCATTCATGAAGAGTCAACTGATGCAGCAAACTTCATTGTTGTCTTATTTTAAAAAATTGCCATGGCTACCTCAACCTTCAAAAACCACCACCCTAATGAGTCAATAGCTATCCACATGGAGGCAAGACCCTCCACCCACAAAAAGAATATTACTTGCTGAAATTTCAGATGATAGTTTGCATTTTTTAGCAATAAGGTATTTTTAAGTTAAGGTATATACATTGTTTTTAAGGCTGTACTGCTGTTGAACAGTATAAATATAACTTTTATTTGCACTGAAATCCAAAAAATAAATTTAACACACTTTATTGCTATAGTCACTTTATTGTTGTGGCCGGGAACTAAAACCCCACTATCTCCTGTATGGGAGTAGGAATTTTTATTTTTAACAACTTCTAGGTGATGCCAATGGAGGTAGTCCAAATAGCATATTTTGAGGACTGCACCAAGGGGGACAAAAAAGATAATGATTATAGAAAAGAATATATAGTCTGATTTATAAAATACAGGTGAATCTTTTGCAGCTTACAGACCTTGGCTTCAGATGATTGACTTTATTGCAATAAGTTGGCTTTATTCCAGTGCTCTGTAACTCAACCTGCAATATTCCTGTGGTATGCAGTTTTTTTCCCGTGGAAGATCTTGATATTGTTTAGTAGTTTTTGTGTCTCTTTAACATTCTCATTTTTTTCTGTCCATTTTTTGAACATATGAATATGGATATGATAAGTGCCTTATTATGTTCTACTTTTGTTCCTAATCTTTTTTTTTTTAAGATTTTATTTATTTATTTGACAGACAGAGATCACAAGTAGGCAGAGAGGCAGGCAAAGAGAGAGGGGGGAAGCAGGCTCCCCGCCGAGCAGAGAGCCTGATGCGGGGCTTGATCCCAGGATCCTAGATCATGACCTGAGCCGAAGGCAGAGGCTTTAACCCACTGAGCCACCCAGGCGCCCCTGTTCCTAATCTTTTAATGGGCTGCAAGTAAACCTATCCAGCCTTTTCTGCTGTTTGTTCATCTGTGTTATTCTTGTGTGTTTCTATTGAGTGGTTATTCCTCCGTAATGTGTTGCATTTTCCTGCTTCTTTATATATCTGGTAATTTTCAATTTTTTTTGTATAACATTTCAATTTTAGTTCTTGGGTACTAGATATTTTCATATTCCTATAAATATTCTTGAAATTTGTTCTTGGAGAAAGTTATTTTGATAGTGGTTGATCTGG
This sequence comes from Enhydra lutris kenyoni, assembly GCF_002288905.1. Classification (NCBI taxonomy): domain Eukaryota; kingdom Metazoa; phylum Chordata; class Mammalia; order Carnivora; family Mustelidae; genus Enhydra; species Enhydra lutris. Next base: position 14,195,340 of record NW_019154092.1, read on the forward strand.
GATGCCTGGGTGGCTCAGTCGTTAAGCATCTGCCTTCGGCTCAGGTCATGATCTCAGGGTTCTGGAATCGAATCCCACATCAGGCTCCCTGCTCAGTGGGAAGCCTGCTTCTCCCCCTCTCACTCCCCCTGCTTGTGTTCCCCCCTCTCTCTGTCACTCTTTTCTGTCAAATAAATAAATCTTTAAACAACAATAACAGCAACAACAACTAAAACAGTGCTGTCCAATGGAAATATGTGAGCAACATCAAGGAATTTAAATCTTCCTAATATCTGGGTTTAAAAAAAGAAAAAGAAATGGTTGATCCTTTTGCGACTTTTTTTTTTTTTTTTTTTTTTTTAAGTTTTGAAGCTTGTTTTAAGATTTTTTTTAGTTAAGACCAGAGCAGTCTTTGGAGCTATTTTTTTTTTCCTGACTCATGAGGCAGTACCCTTTTAAGAAGTCTACCTGATGCCTTGTAATTAGGAGAGTTCCATTCTGGCTAATGGGAGCACTGTTCCCGGCCCGGTGTGAGCTCTGTGGATTGTTTCCTCTGAACATTTGACATCATTTCTTTCCCTGACCTTGGGGAGACTTGAGTGGACCTTCTGCAACTTTTAAGAATTCTCTCTTTGTGCACCTCTCTCCTCTTTGGTATCCTGCCCTGCAAACTCTAGCTGCTTTGACCTTTTCAGACTTTGAGCTCCATCTTCTCTACTCAGAGACTTTTGGACTCTGAAAACTTTTGCTCTGCTGCTGCCTGAAAACTTTCTCAAGGCAGTAAACTGGAACAATCATTCATTTCTCCTTTTTTAGGGGCCAGTATTTTTCACTACTTGACATCCATCTAAAGTTTGAAAGCCTTTTAAAAAAATTACACTTTATACTTTTTTTTAATTTTTTTTATTTTTTATTTTTATTTTTTTAAGATTTATTTATTTACTTGACAGACAGAGATCACAAGTAGGCAGAGAGGCAGACAGAGGGAGAGGAAGCAGGCTCCCTGCTGAACAGAGAGCCCGATGCGGGGCTCGATCCCAGGACTCCGGGATCACGACCTGAGCCGAAGGCAGAGGCTTTAACCCACTGAGCCACCCAGGCGCCCCTACACCTTATACTTTTTTAAAAAAGTAATTTAGATGAAAAGTTAAATCTGACCTCTGGTATTGCCTTGCCCGGAAGTGGAACTTAGATTTTAATTTTCTAATGATTGTAGTTGTATTTTCGCAAAACTTTGTTTATATGTTCGTTTAATGGTTAATTTTTTTCTTTACAATTTAAGAAATATAAATTCAAAGGTAAGTTTATTTTAAAATTAGATCATTAGAAAAATATAATATTAAATGTGATCTAAGCTTAGTTTGCTTTATAGATTAGAAATTCTGCTTTCTTCTAGAAACATTCATGTTATCAAATTCATATTTATTTATTTATTTCCCACCTATCTTAATACATTTTTAAGAATGTGTTTTTTACATATATTGTTTGGTTATTTAATTGTAAGTGAATTTATGAGGTTTATTTTATTCCACATTTAGGAAACAGCAATTCAAAGGTATACTCACACATTCTTGCCTTTACATTTTATCATAAAATTATTTTAGTGTTTTAAAATACTGATTTCAGGGGCGCCTGGGTGGCTCAGTGGGTTAAAGTCTCTGCTTTCGGCTCAGGTCATGGTCCCAGGGTCCTGGGATCGAGCCCCGCATTGGGCTCTCTGCTCAGCGGGGAGCCTGCTTCCTCCTCTCTCTCTGCCTGCCTCTCTGCCTCCTTGTGATCTCTGTCTGTCAAATAAATAAATAAAATATTAAAAAAAAATAAAATACTGATTTCAATCCATAAGTTCAAATATTCAAAGCATAGTTGAATTTCATTGTTTAGAGAATTGTCTTAATGTAAATGACCTTTTAATGTACCTTAACAAATTTTTCTTACAGATCAGGGGACTGATTTTGGATGGCTCTTCAGAGTTAATCCAAGAAGGTCTCAAAAGTGGTTTTCTTCATCCACTTTCTGAAAAATGGGACAAGTGTAGTGAGCCCATTACTTTACCACTTGATACCTGCAATTTGTCAGAATTATGTGCAATGGCAAAGCATTTGCCTTCTCTGAATGAAATGGAACTTCAGGTGTTACAATTGATGGATGAAGATATGTCTGTTACAGAACAGGATTTATTTTCACGGGTTGTTGAAAACAACTCTAGCATTACAAAAATGATTACTTTAATGGGACAGAAATACCTGGTGCCACCAAAAAGCAGTTTTCTTTTGTCTGACATTTCTTGCATGCATCCACTTCTGAACTGTAAGTAACTACTATGTTATTAGAAAAATATAATTTTTTTTGTGGCCTCAGAAGTCAAGAGCTAGTCTGAATGCTGAATGTGGGTCAACTTTATGAGGATAGAGTAAATGCTTAATTTTCTCTGTGTGATTTTTTCTTTTAAGTTTAATTTTAAAGGTCTTTTGATTTAAAAACATTTAAAAATTTTGAAAAAATTAAAAAATGAGACTAATGAACAAAGGGTCAAAAAGTAATTGTCCCTGTGAAAGCAAATGTAAATTGCTGCTCTGTACTTATGAATTCATGATACAGCTGGGCTTGGCCAAATAATTTTATTTAACTTTTCTTTATAGTGAAGTAGGAACACTTCAGATATAAATATTAACACTATAGCCTTTTAAGTTACAGTTTAAGCTAGTGTTCTAGTTTATTGTGTAAAGTTTCTTGAAATATTTTCCTATATAATGTCAACAAAATTTAAAGATTGAAATTCACATTCATATATACCTGAATTTGAATTTAGATTCTAAAGCTTAACTGTTAATCTTCGAGCTATTCACTTACAAAACTGAGCCTCAGTTTCCTAGTTTATAAAATGGTTATGATAATAATCTACTTCTGAAGGGTGTCTGCATCAGTTGCTTATGGCAGGGATTTATACGTATTTAATAAGTCATAGTATTTTAAGGGCTGAAGTAGGAAAAGAAATGTATTGATGAAGTTTAACTTAATATGATATTGTTATTTGGATATTTAATATAAAAACTTTTAATTTATTAAATGACATAGTTCATTAAGGAAATGCTTCTTTTAATTTCTGTCAAGCCATGTTACATATGAGTGGTCATTCATGTCACAGTGTCATAAATTCTTTAGGGTAAATGACAGGGTAATAAATTAATGGGAAAGTTATGTTTGAATGTTGTTTTCTGTTCTTTTTGGTTTTTGTCACTTTAATAGTTTAAAAACCATTACTTCCTTATTTTAATTTGCACTGTTTTGATTGCTTGTAAAACTGTACATATACCAAAATATACATATGTTTATAAAAAGCAGAAGGGAAAGCTCTTCCTTATAGTGAAATTCAAGTTAAAAAATGTGGGTGGAATGATAGAACTATAAAGTTTCTATTTGGCAAACATCATGGTAATTAGATGTCAAAATAGTAGATGAAAAGATGAGACACAGGATATTTGCACAGTCTTAAAGTATCTCCTTACAAGATACTTACTAATTACAAAGTGAAAACTGGAGAAACCTGGTAGACAACCCTTTAACCAAGTGATTAAAGGTAGTATCACCAATAATGAGACATTTTGACATCGTGTATTTCCTGATTACTTGGTAGTGTTCTTGCTAAAAATTAATAATCTAAGTTTAATCACGAGGAAGTACCAAACCTAAATTAAGAGACATTCTATAAAATAACTGGCCAGTAGCCTTCAAAGTGTCAAGGTCATAAGTGACAAAGAAAGACTGAGGAACTTTCCCAGATTGGAGGAGACATGGCAATTAGATGCAGTGTGTGATTCTGCTTTGGATCCTGGGCCAGAAAAAAAGACACCTGTAAATTGAGGAAGTTTTACCAAGGTCAGTGTATCAGTTTTAAGATAAATTATTTCAAATCGAAGCTTAAAAAAACGAAAGCAAAAAAATGACAAAAACAAAACACAACAACAAAAAAAAACCCATTTAGGTTTGAAAGGATCATGTTAATATGGCTGTGAAGACATAAAAGACATTTACAAATTGTTGGTGTCCAGCTAAGTGAGCTATAGTTATTTTCAGGTAGTCTTTGCAAAAATAGGAATAGGTGAACTTAGGTTAAAATCCCAGTGGTACTAAATTATAAGGGAAATCTCAATTTTTTTAGATTCAATTATTCCATTTGAATAAATGTTGTAAGTGCTTTTGTTGCATTCCATTATATTTGTGTCTATAGTCAATGCACTTTAGTTTTTAAAGTCATCGCCTACAGAAGGTAGGTATTTTCTGAAGTTGTGTATTTCTTTTCAGGTAGGAAAACATATGATGTAATTGTGATAGATCCACCATGGCAGAACAAATCAGTTAAAAGAAGTAACAGGTAAGTGTAAATAAATTGTCCATTAGATACACCTTGGTTTTTTTTTTTTTTTTTTTAATTTCCAGCATGAACCCCAATGTGGGACCTGAACTCACGACTTTGAGATCAAGACCTGAGCTGACACCAAGAGTCAGGTGCTTACCTGACTGAGCCATCCATGCACCCATACTTTTCTAAGAGCTAATTGTCCTTTTTACATTCTGGTTACATTGCTAAAAGTATTAGTTTGAGATGTAGGTTGTCTGAAACTACTAAAATAGTTTCAATTTTTCATTCCCCTAATTAGGTAATTCTCTTGCACTAGAATGACATATAGGTATAAGAATGTAACAAATAATATATTTATTAATGACTGAGGTTACTGACTGAAACAGTTGAGGGATATTTCTGTAACACCAAAGGGCAACCCTTTTCCTTCCTTTGATATCACATTTTAAAGTTTAGAAATACGTGCCAAAATATGGGCATACCTTGTTTTATTGTGTGTCACTTTATTGTACTTTGCAGATACTGCCTTTTTAAAAAATAATTGAAGGTTTGTGGCAACTCTGCATTGAGCGCATCTGTTGGTATCATTTTTCCAACGGCATTTGCTCACTTTGTGTCACATTTTGCAGTATTTCAAACATTTTCATTATTTGTTTTGGTGATCTGTGCATAGAGATTATGACTCAATGAAAGTCAGATGATGGTTAGCAATTTTTAGCAATGAAGTATGTAGTTGTTTTCTTAGACATAATGCTATTGCATACTCAGTTGACTACAGTATAGTGTAAACATAACTGTTACATGCACTGGGAAGCCCCAGTATTAATTTGACTCACTTTATTAAAAGTGATATTAGCTTTGTTGTGGTGGTCTGGAACTGAACTGCAGGATCTCTGAGGCATGCATAGTTTCCCTCAGTAGCTGCTATGAATGAATTTGTCTAATCCATTTAAAATTTGTTTTATGTCACCTTTTTTGTTTATGTCACCTCGTAGAGTAATCAGTTCAATTAATTTCTGAGAGGACATTTCCTTTTTTTTTTTTTTTAAAGATTTTATTTATTTATTTGAGAGAGAGAGAATGAGAGAGAGGGCATGAGAAGAGGGAGGGTTAGAGGGAGAAGCAGACTCCCTGCCAAGCAGGGAGCCTGATGTGGGTCTCGATCCCGGGATGCTAGGATCATGACTTGAGCCAAAGGCAGTAGCCTAACCAACTGAGCCACCCAGGTGCCCGATATTTCCTTTTTTTTTTTTTTTAAAGATTTTATTTATTTATTTGACAGAGATCACAAGTATGCAGAGAGGAAGGCAGAGAGGATGGGGCAAGGGAGAAGCAGGCTTCCTGCTGAGCAGAGAGCCCCATGTGGGACTCGATCCCAGGACCCTGGGACCATGACCTGAGCCGAAGGCAGCGGCTTAACCCACTGAGCCACCCAGGCACCCCCGACATTTCCTTTTAACAGCTTTTTAAAACTAAGTTTTTCTCTCCCATTCTAGTGAATATCTTCAGTTATGGTTCCTTTCATGTTCAATTTCTAGTCTGAACAATTCTATTACCTTGACTTCAACTTCATATGGAATTTCTTTATCTCCTCAATTATCTCCAGCTTTTTTATGCTTTTTTGTTTATGAGCTGTACCGTGGGATTTTTTTCTCTTAAAGTTGCAAGAATCATACGAAGTATTCATGTATCTGTTCTCTGTGTGTTTGTGTGTATAAATATTTATATCTATACATAATTCTTTAAAAATCATTTGAAAATAATTTAGGAGAAAATAAATAGCTCTGAAATAATTTAATTTTATATTTCCTGAAAACAAAGAAATTTTCTCATAATGTAGTTGTCAAAATAGGTACTTAACATTGATATAGTACTGTTATTGATATAAACTAGTATCTAATCCATACACTTAATTCAGGTTTTACCAGTTATCCTAGAAACCTCCTTCATAGCAAAATAAAATTCTGGATCATTACTTATATTTAGTTGTTGTGTCTCTTTAGTATACTTTTTAAAAAAAAGATTATTTTATTATTTATTTGTGTGAGAGAGAGAGAGAGACAGAGAGTATAAGCAGGAGGGGCAGAGGGAGAGGAAGAGAGAATCTCAAGCAGACTCTGCGCTGAGTGCAGAGCCCAATATGGGCTTGTTCTCAGGATTCTGAGATTACATCCTGAGCCGAAACCCAGAGTCAGAAGCTTAACCCATTCTGCCATCCAGGCGCCCCTCTTTAGAATCCTTTAATTTGGAAGTTCCTGGGTCTTTACTGGTCTTTCATGAAACTGACATTTCCGAAAGCAGCAATAGAAAACTAATACTGCATCTATTGATGAATCTGCCTAAGTCAGTTATTATTAAGGCAGTTGCCAAATGGTTATTGTGTATGTGTGGCTTTATTTTTGGGCTCTCTATCCTGTTCCATTGACGTATGTGTGTTTTTTGTACCAGTACCATACTGTTTTTATTAGTATAGCTTTTTAACATGTTTTGAAGTCAGGGAGCCTGATAACCGCTAGGTTTGTTTTTTTAAAGATCACTTTGGCTATTTAGGGTCTTTTGTGGTTCCATATGCATTTCAGGATTCTTTGTTCTAGTTCTATTAAAAATGCCATTGGTATTTTGAAATGGATTGCATTAATTCCTTTTTTTTTTTTTTTTTGAATTTCCTTTGGTTGAGAGAGTGAGAGTGAGCAAGAGACAGATTGTGAGAACAAATTGGGGGGAGAGGCAGAGGGAGACGTGTACTTCCTGCAAGGCAGGGAGCCTGATGTGGGACTTGATCCCAGGACTCTGGGATCATGACCTGAGCTGAAGGTAGTCACTTAACTGACTGAGCCATCCAGGTGCCCTATTAGGGACTGCATTAAGTACATATATTGCTTTGTGTAGTATAGACATTCTAACAATATTAATTCTTCCAGTCCATGAACACAGTATATTAATTTCCATTTATTTGTGTTATCTTCAGTATTTTTCATTTTGTCCTCTTTAGAGTACAGGTCTTTCACAGGTTAATTTTTTTTCTAGATATAACTTTTTTTTTAAAATTTTATTTGTTTATTTGACAGAGAGAGAGAGAGAGAGATCACAAGTAGGCAGAGAGGCAGGCAGAGAGAGGAGGAAGCAGGCTCACTGCTGAGCAGAGAGCCCGATGCGGAGCTCGATCCCAGGACCCTGAGATCATGACCTGAGCCGAAGGCAGAGGCTTAACCCACTGAGCCATCCAGGTGCCCCACTAGGTATAACTTTTTGATGCAATTTTAAATGGGATTGTTTTCTTGATTTCTCTTTCTGATAGCTTGTTATTAGTGCATAGAAATGAAACAGATTTCTCCATATGTTCATTTTGTATCTTGTGACTTTACTGAATTATTTTATTAGTTTAACAGTTTTTTTTGGTGGAGCCTTATGGTTTTCTGTATATGATATTATGTCATCTGTAATTAGTAACAATTTTACTCCTTTTTCAATTTAGATGCCTTTGATTTTTTTTTCTTGCCTAATTGATGTGGCTGGGATTTCCCTATCATGAATAAGTTGTGAGAATGCGTATCCTTGTCTTGTTTCTGATGTTAGAGGAAAAGCTTACAGCTTTTCACCATTGAGTGTAATGTTAGCTGAGGGTTTATCATATCAGGCCTGTATTATACTTGGTATGTTCTTTCTGTAATTGCTCCCTTAGGGTTTTTATCATAAATGAATATTATATATGTCAAATGCTTTTTTGTATCTATTTAGATGATCACATTTTTATCTTTAGTCTTGTTAATGTGGTGTATTATGTCGGTAAATTTCACTGGATCATGGAGTGTGAACCTATTAATGTATTGTTGATTTTGATTTGCTATTATTTTGAAGAGGATTTTTGCATCGGTGTTCACTGGGGATATTGACCTTTTTAAAAGTGGTATCTTTGATTCTGTTGGTCTTGTAAAATGAGTTTGGAAGCATTTCTTCCTTTTTAATTTTTTGGAATAACTTGAGAAGGATAGTTACTAACTTTTCTTTAAATGTTTGATAGAATTCACATATGAAGCAGTCTGGTCTTGGACTTTTGTTTTCTGAGAGTTTTTAAATTACAGATTTAATTTTGTTACTTGAAATTGGTACATTCAGATTTTCTATTTGTGATTCAGTCTTGGAAAGTTGTATGTTTCTAGGAATTTATCCATTTCTTCTAGGTAGTCTCCTGTGTTACATAGTCTCCTATATATTTTTGTGGTTTTAGTTGTAACTTCTCTTTCATTTTTGCTTTTATTCATTTGAACCCTTTCTTTTTTCATTTGAGCCCTTTTTTTCTTGATGAGTCTGGCTCGAGTTTTTCAATTTTAGCTTTTCAAAGAATCAGGTTTTAGTTTCATTGATTTTTTAAGTTTCTATTCAATTATTTCCACCCTAATCTTTATTATTTCCTTCCTTCTACTAACTTTGGCCTTCGTTGTCCTTTTTGTAGTTTAGGTTAGATTGTTTACTTGGGGTTTTTCTTGTTTCTTTCTTTTTTTTTTTTAAAGATTTTATTTATTTATTCGACAGACAGAGATCAAAGTAGGCAGAGAAGCAGGCAGAGAGAGAGGAGGAAGCAGGTTCCCTGCTGAGCAGAGAGCCCGATGCGGGGCTCAATCCCAGGACCCTGGGATCATGACCTGAGCCGAAGGCGGAGGCTTTAACTCACTGAGCCACCCAGGCGCCCCGTTTTTCTTGTTTCTTTAGGTAGGTTTGTATTGCTATGAACTTCCCTCTTAGAACTGCTTTTGTTGCAGTTTTAAAAAGTTGTATTTTCATTTGTCTCAAAGTATTTTTTGATTTCTTTGCTGTCTTTGTTTACCCATTTGCTGTGTAGTAATATTTCTTTTTTTTTCTAGTTTTCTTCTTGTAAATGATTTCTAATTTCACACTGTTGTTGGAAAAGATGGCCAATATGATTTAAGTCATTTTAAATTTATTGAGATTTGTTTGTGGCCTAATATATGATCTGCTCTGAAGAATGTTCCATGTGCCATTGAAAAAAAAGTGCATTCAGGAGTTTTTGGGTCAAATGTGCTGTGTATATGCATTAAGTCCATCTGGTCTAATGTGTCGAGAGCAGTGTTTCCTTATCAATTATCTGTCTGGGTGATCTATGCATTGATGTAAGTGGGGGTATTGAAGACCTCTATCATTATTGTATTAAAGTCAGTTTCTTCCTTTAGGTCTGTTAAGATTTGTTTTATATATTTAGGTGCTACTATATTAGATGCATAAATATTTATAACTGTTACATTATCTTCTCAGGTTGACCTCCTTATCATTATGTAATTCTTTTCTTTATCTTTTGTTGCAGTCTTTGTTGTAAAGTCTATTTTGTCTGATATGAGTATTGGTACTCCAGCCTTCATTTTGTTTTTATTTGCATAGAGTACTTTTTTCCATCCCTTTATTTTTAGTCTGTGTTTGTCTTTAGATGTGAAGTGAGTTTCTTTTTTTTTTTTTTTTTAAAGATTTTATTTATTTATTTGACAGATCACAAGTAGACAGAGAGGCAGGCAGAGAGAGAAGGGGGAAAGCAGGCTCCCTGTGAGCAGAGAGGCTGACGCGGGACTCGATCCCAGGACCCTGGGATCATGACCTGAGCCGAAAGCAGAGGCTCAACCCACTGAGCCACCCAGGCGCCCCGTGAAGTGAGTTTCTTACAGGCAGTATATAGATAGGTCTTGTTTTCTTTCAGCCATTTAGCTTCCCTGTGTCTTTTAATTGGAACATTTTAGTCCATTTATATTTAAAGTAATTACTGATAGGCATGTACTTATTGACATTTTAATTATTTTCTGGTTATTTTTGTATTTCTCTGCTTATTTGTCTTTCCTTTGGTCTCTTCCCTTGTGATTTGATGGTTTTCTTTAGAGTTATGTTTGGTTTCTTTTGTCTTTATTTTTTGTATATCTACTGTAGCTTTTTGGTCTGTGGTTCCTATAAAGTGTATATATTTATATTGACCTAGATATTTTTTAAGCACTCTATTTTAAGCTGATAGTTATTTCAGTTTTAATGCATTCTAAAAGCACTACTTTTTTTTACTGCCTCTCAGCATTTTCTGTTTTTGACATCATAATTTACATCTTTTTGTTTTATATATCCTTTAACTACTTATTGTAGTTACAGTTGAGTTTACTTTTTTGTCTTTAACCTCATACTAGCTTTTTCATTGGTTCATGCACTGCCTTTACTAGACTTTTGCTTTTATGAGTGAGATTTTTTTCTTTAATATATTTTCTTGTTTTTCAGTCATGGGATTTTCTTTTCTGTGTAAAGATCTTCTAACATTTTCTGTAGGGCTGGTTTAGTCAGGGTGAATTGCTTTAGTTTTTGCTTGTCTGGAAACCCTTTATCTCTCTTTTAATTTTGAGTGAGAGCCTTGCTGAATAGAGTATTTTTGGCTATACGTTTTTCCTTTTCAGCAGTTTAAATACATCCTGGCACTCCTTCTGGCTTGCAAAGTTTTTGCTGAAAAATGAGTTGATCATCTTACGGGATTTTTCTCATTTATGACTTTTTTTTTTTAATTGCTGCCTTCAACATTCTCTCATTACCTTTTGCCATTTTATTTATAATATGTCTTGGTGGATTTCTTTGGTTTCATTTTATTAGGGACTCTCTATGCTTTTTGCATCTGATATGTGTTTCCTTTCCCAAGTTAGGGAAGTTTTCAGCCATTATTTCTTCCAATTTTCTGGCCCTTTCCTTCTCTCTTTTCCTTCTGGTACCCATAAAATGTGAATGTTAGTATGCTTGTTGTTCCAGAAGTCCCTTAAAACTGTCCTCATTAAAAAAATTTTTTTTCATTGTTTTCAATATTCTCTCTTCCAGATTGCTGATTCATTTTTCTCTATCGTATAATCCACTTTTGGTTCTTTCTAATGTATTTTTCGTTTCAGTTATTGTATTCCTCAGCTCTGATTGATTCTTTTTTTTTTTTTTTAAAGATTTTATTTATTTATTTGAGAGAGAATGAGTGAGAGAGAGCATGAGAGAGGAGAAGGTCAGAGGGAGAAGCAGACTCCCCAAGGAGCTGGGAGCCTGATGCAGGACTCGATCCTGGAAGCCCAGGATCATGACCTGAGCTGAAGGCAGTTGCTCAACCAACTGAGCCACCCAGGCGCCCCTGATTGATTCTTTTTTATGTTTTCTTTCTCTGTGTAGAAGTTGTCACTGTGTTCTTCCATTCACCTCCTGTGTTTGAGGAGTATCTTTTTGATCATTACTTTCAACTTTTTATCAGGTAAATTACTTATCTCCTTTTCTTTAGGTTTTCCTTTTTTTCCCGTGTTTTTTCCTTGTTGTCTTGTTTGGAATATATTTCTCTGTCACCTCATTTTGTTTGACTTTCTGTGTGTGTTTCTGAGAATTAGCTATAAAAGCTAACTCTCATTGTATTGAAGGAGTGGCCTTATGTTGGACTGCCTGCTGTGTAGACTGTATGCCTGATGGCTTTGGCAGGCTGGCTGGAGCTGGAGTGGGCGTGGCTTGGAGGTTCTGGTGGGGCATGTTGTGCTGTGGCCACCTCTTTGGAATTGCTGGAGTGGAAGTGGGCATAGGCTGGATATGTTCCAGGATGGGCTATCCTGTGGAAATAAGCTAGTTGGGTCCTGGAGGGTGCTGCCCTTGGCAGGATGGCTGGAGCTGGGGCTGATGTATTTGGGGACTGGGGTTGTACTACATGGGGGCTGTATTTGAGGGATGGCTGGAGCTGAAGTGGGCCAGGTGTCTGGAGTGTGCTGGGGTGGCCCTACCAGGTTGGTAAAGTACCCGGACCCTGTTCATGTTTACACTATGGAGGTATTGCAGAACGTAAAAATGGTGCTTGCTGGTTCCTCTGTGAGAGTTGTATTGGTTCTGTACCTATTTGTTGGAGGCTCTAGTGTTAGTAAATGGATTTCCTTCATTTATAATCTATTTGCCCTTTAAACTGCTGTGTCTGAGGGCAGATGAGTCTGTGCATTGGCCCCTCATCAGTATCCTTCTCTACTGTAGGTCACCTAATGAAGAGTGGGGTTCCTTTTGTGTCCACACTTCTACATTTCCCTATTGTTTATTGTCCTTTATTGTTTGTTGTGTAGAAGCTGTGCAGTCAGCCCTCTCTTCTTCTTCTGGAGGAATGTCTCTATATATAGGTATAGATTTAGTTTGTGGGAGGAGATGAATTCAGAATCTTCCTGTGTCACCATCTTGGACCCTCTTAGCAAATTTTAATGTTTTCAGTCTGTTCTGTATTTTAGTTACAGTGGTGAGTGATCTCTCTTTTCTTTTATTATTAGATTATAAACATTAGATTGGGTGCTCTTTGAGAGAAGGGTGCTAATATAGTTTTTTTTTTTTAAAAGATTTATTTATTTATTTATTTGAGGGAGAGAGAGAGAGACATCATGAATGGAAGAGGCAGAGGGAGAGGGAGAGAGAATCCCAACCAGACTCCACTCTGAGTGTGAAGTCTCACTCAGGGCTTGATCTCATGACCCTGAGATCATGACTTGAGCTGAAATCAAGAGTCCAGTGCTTAACCAACTGCACCACCCAGGCTTCCCAGGGAGGTTTTTGAAAACTAGATAACATTAACCACTTTAGCCACTTTAAAGTGTACAGTTTAGTGGTTTAATTCATTCACAATGTTGTGCAATTACTACCTTATCTAATTCCAGAATATTTCTATCACCCCCCAAAGAATCCCTGTTCCTTCTAGTTTGCCTCTTTGCCCATACTCTGACAACCATTAATCTTCTCTTTGTCTCCATAAGCCTACCTTTTGGGACATTACGTATAAATGGAATCATATAACATGTGGCCTTTGTGTCTGGCTTACTTCATTACATATTTGTTTTCATAGTTCATCCATGTTTTAGCATATATCAGTACTTCGTTCTTTTTCATGGCTGCATAATATTCCATTGGATGGATTTATCTCTCTATATATGCACACACATATGTACATGCACATACACATATGTACATACATACCACATTTTATTTATCCATTCATCAGTTGGTGATGGTTGCATGGTTTCCAGCTTTTGGCTATAGTGCTGCCATAAGCATTTGTGTACAGCTTTTCTTTTCTTTCCTTTCCTTTCCTTTTCTCTTTTTTCTTTTCTTTAAGATTTATGTGTTTTAGAGAGAGAGTGCATGCATGAGCAGTAGGGGCAGGAGAGGGAGAGTGAATAACAAGCAGACTGCATGCTGAATGTGGAGCTTACATGGGCTTAATCTCACAGCCTTGAGATCAGACCTGAGTTGAAACCAAGAGTTGGATACTTAACCAACCGTGCCACCCAGGAGCCCCTATAAAATCTTTTCTGTGAACAGTGTGTGTTAAAAAATTTGGTGCTGCCCAAAGTTTGACTGTTCTCTTAGGTTCTGGGAGGGAATCTATACCTGATAGGATTATTTTTGCTTAGTGTGCTTGGGTTGGGCGAAGGTAGTTGGGAGACTGGCTGTATAAATAATCTTAGGATAGGGATTGGTGCACCAGAAAGGCCAACCATGTCATTCAGGGTAGGCTTTGGTCCCAGTGGTATTAGTTAACCTGGAGACTGAGTTCAACCACCTGGGCTATATTAGTCACTTTATTTTGCCTGTGTAATGCATCTTCAGTTAAAACTCTGGAAACTGAAGCTGGGGTGAATTTCCCTGGTTAGCAGTACTCTGTGTGTATTATCACACATAGATGCCAGGAAGGTAATGTGTTCTGATTCCATGAGAGAGGACTCTTGGAGGCTCTGTGTTTGTAAGCCCCCTAGACTCTGCTCTGAGTTTCTTCTTTTGGCTGATTTTAATCTGTATTAAACCATAATAACCTTTACGTGATAAATTGTAATTAGTCATCTCTTGTTATAAGCTGTAATCATGATTATAATAGCTTTCAGTAAAGTTCTATGAGTCTTTTTGACAAATTATTGAACCTGAGTGGTTTTGGAAACTGCCCAAACTTCCAGTTGGTTGTAGGAGAAAGGGCAAAATTAAGGCCTGTTCCGAATTAAGGCCTGTTCCTTCAGACTTTGTAGTTGCCTAATTCCAGATGACATGTTTTATTTTGGGTATATACCTAGGAATAGAGTTGCTGCATCACATGGCAGCTCTACCTTTAACTCTTGAAGAACTACTGAACTGTTTTCATGATGGATGTATCATCTTACATTCCTACTGGAAACATAAGAAGGTTCCAGTTTCTCTACATCTCAGTGACACTTATTTTTTGTTTTGTGTTTATTTTTGATTATAGCCATCCTGATGAGTATGGAGTGATATCTTGTGGTTTTGATTTGCATTTCTCTAATGACTAATAATATTGAGCATCTTTTCATGTTCTTATTGGCCATCTGTATATATTCTTTGGAGAATTGACTCTTCAGATCCTTTGCACATTTTAAAATTAAGTTGTTTGTCTTTTTGTTGATTTCTAAGAGTTCTTTATGTATTCTGGATATCAGGCCCTTACCTTATATGGTTGGCAAGTATTTTCTCCTATTTTCTCTTCTTGCTTTTTCACTTTCTTTCTAATGTTTTCAAAGCACAAAGCTTTACATTTTGTTGAAGTCCAGCTTAACCTATTTTTCTTTTTGTTGCTGTGCATTTGGTATTTTATTTAAGAAACCATTGTCTCAGGGTCACAATGATGGACACCTGTGTTTTCTAAGAGTTTTAGCTCTCATGTTTAAGTCTTTGATCCATTTGAGTTTAATTTTGTGTGTGAGGTGGAATCACAATTTTATCCTTTTGCATTTAGAAAGCCAGTTGTCTCAGCATCATATGTTGAAAAGACTGTTACCAATTACTTCTCATTATTAGAGTTAAGTGTTAAATTCAAAAGAATCAAAGAGCCCAATTTTATAATATTCTTTGGTAATGTGTTCCAGTTTTCTCTAAGAATTATTTTTAAAAATACTAACTTAAAGTTTCATTTGCCTTTTATCTTAATGAAAATTGATAGTTTTTTTATATGTTATTCTTGAATATTCTTTAGAAATTTAAAAAAAGTAAACAAATGATCAGAATTAGCAATATCTTTGGAGGCAGCTTTTATAATTCTGGAAAATAGACTCATTCCTTTTATAATATTTTATGATACTTTTACATAGTACATTTTGAAATTTTTTGTCAAAAAATTTTTTTTGAAATTTTTTGTTTTTTTTCAGCTTGTAAGTGTATCTTCATGATCTTTTTTGTAACGATTTATTGTATTTCTTTCCTTCAACTTTTGAGTTTAAAAATTCCAAACTTTGAAAAAAGTTGAAAAAATAGTACATGAATATCAAATTGCCTTTCCTCTAGATTCACCAGTTTTTAATATTCTACCACAATTGTGTGTATTTTCTCTTTTCCATCTCTCTGCTTGATATTGTAGACATCATGCTTCACTTATAAATTATTTCATGTATATCTCCTAAAAACAAGGATATTCTTTTACATAACTATGATGCCATTATTACTCCTAATAAAATTAATATTGCCATTAATAATATTATCAAATATACACGATATATTCTTTTTTTTTTTTTTCACGTCTTCTCAAAGTGTTTTTTTATGGCTCTATTTTCCTTTTCAGTGTTCAGATTTAAGCTTCAGTCAGGGATCACACATTACATTTAGTCTTTCTTTTTCTTTTCTTCCTTTAATGGAGAATAGTCTCTTGGCCATTTTTTACTTTTCAGGATGTTGACTCTTTTTTAAGATCCCATGTCCCTTTTTTGTATATTTTCTACCATTTGGATTTGTCTGATTGTTTCTTCATGATTAGATTCAGGTTAAACAATACTATCTTGGTGATAAAGATGCATATTTTATAGTTTGCTCAGTGATTTCCAGGAGATTGAACAACAAAAAAGGAATATTTCATTCCTTCTTCTTTATGCCACATCAACCCAATTAAATAAAATTGAGGGAATCAAAGAATCTGCAGTTATTGGGAACATCAAACTTCAAAATCTTGACCTGATGTTTTTCATACTTTGGCAAACTTAGTTTTTTTAAGTTATCACTTTGATTATAAGAAATGCTAGTCTACTAGAAGAGCACCAGTCTGGATGGTAGGAAATGGGTGCATAAGATATGAATTGTTTTACTCATTTGTTTATTTAAGAAATGCTGTTGATCATTTCCTCACATCATACAGTTGCTATGTGTGTGAGAACTGGATTCCAGTTTTTATTGCATTTGGCCATTAGGATGTCATTTACTTTTTACAGAGTAGGTAGAGTAGTAGAAACCTCATTATAGTCATTTGAAGAATAAAATAATGTAGTGAAAGTAGTAACACTAAATGGATACCAGTCCTTAGCTTAGTTGTAGAATTGAGGGAATTTCTCTTTTCTTTTTTCTTCCCCTTCCCACCTTCCCTTTTCTTTTTCTTTCTTCCTTTAAAACCTAGGCTGATGGTGAGGAACTGCTAGAGAGGTTGAGACACAAAAGGAGAGGAATAACTAGCATCGTAAGATACTGGAAGATGGGAATGAGAGAACACAGGTGGAAGGATAAGCTTTAGATAGGCAAAGCCATACCATTTGATTTAAGAGGAAACGTATCCAAATGGGTAAGTTAAGGTGTGTAAGGGGAGAGGGCTAGGTACTTGAAGGAGTCAGGTGGACTTTATTTTTAGCGATATATGAGTTAATTTCATCTGCCAAGAGTGAGTTTAGGTAAGAAATTTGAAAAGGGATGAGGGTTTGTAGTTGACCAAGGATAAGTAAAAGAATTAATGAGTCATTTTGATAGCCCGAGAATGGATTTAATTGACCCAGTTCTTCACTTCTGCATTTTTCTCTACCTGATTTTCCCCATATGAAGAGGTTGAATTGAATTGTGTGGAAGTGGGGTTGAACTGAAGATTAGAGGTTTGAAGGAGTTTGGGGGTGAAAGGTAAAGGGGGGGGGATGGGAATTTAGGATGCTAATGAGAGGGCAGTGAAATGATTGGTAGTCTTTGGAGAAGAGGAGCATGTGTGCAGGAAGAAATGATTGACTCAGTAAAGTAGAGGGATGGGGCATGGTTTGCTTCGATAAGGTCAAAGAATAGATAAGGACTAAAAGGTTATAGCCAGAGATAAATCGATGCTTAGTTTCAGAGTTGGAATAAGTGTGAGTGGTGATGAGGTCCAGGTTAGGGTCCCTGGAATGGAATAGTGGGACGAATGCAGTTGTATTTGTTTAGGGGAAGAATAGTTGAGGTACGCACATCATATTGATTGTGCCTTGAAATTGCCCAGGGTAATGACAAGATTTGTGTTGGTAAGGTAGAAGGATCTTAGAGCTTAAGGCTTCATTGATTACGGAAAGTGAGGAAGAAATGGGTTCAATGAAGAACATTATATTCTAGCACAGCCAGATAGCATACCTCTCAAAGAGAAGTGGATTTTATGCAAATGTGGAGGAGTTTTAGCCTAGAAGCAGCTAACAGAGGAGCTAGGAGAATATGGACTCTCCTCTCTCTGTTGTGTATGTAGGGTGTTAGAGAAATCCATTAGATTGGATTTTATAGAGCAAGTAGTTCCAGCAAGAGAAATGAAACTTTATACTATTAATGACTGGGGTGGGAGTGCAAGACTATAGAATTTTTTAAAAATGAGAGCATGAGGGTTTCTTTTCTTTCTAAGAGATTTTATTTATTTGAGAGAGCGAGAGAATGAGGACAGAGCATAAGCAAGGGGTGTGGCAGAGGGAGAGGAAGCAGGCTCCCTGCTGAGCAGGGAGTTCCAAGACCTGAGCAGAAGGCAGACAGATAACTGACTGAGCCACCCAGGCACCCTGAAGGCATGAGGATTTCAAAGACCCGAGTGGAATTGATTGGAATAAGAAAGAAGCAGGATGATAAATTGAGGTTTGAAAATAGAGTAGAATATTGAGATAGCAGTTTGAAGACTCACCGTGATGGGGGTCCCTGTGTAAAATACAGATTATGGAAACCAAACAGTGGTATTTGCTTCATTTTGAATGGGGGAAAGGATATTAGTGAAATTACTGAAATGTAATACATTTAAAAATGATAAAGATAGCTAGCCTGACAATTTTATACTATTAAAAATGAAAAGTGGTTAATTCTGACTTGCTTGTAACAATGTGTCCACTTGGTGTCGCTGTGGCTTCATGTTTAGTTATACAAATAACTAGGTATAGGGGCTTTGTGTCTGTGGAGTCAATATTACATGGGTCTTCTGTCTGCTTATTTTTCCTTTTTGCAGTGAATTTTGCTGATATCACTTTCTGTTTATTTTTAGGTACAGCTATTTATCACCACTGCAAATAAAGCAGATACCTATTCCTAAACTGGCGGCTCCAAACTGTCTTGTTATTACCTGGGTGACCAATAGACAGAAGCACCTACGTTTTGTAAAGGAAGAACTTTATCCTTCTTGGTCTGTTGAGATAGTTGCTGAGTGGCACTGGGTAAAAGTAAGTTGAAAAAGTAACTTATTTGTTCATATAGTGTGACATATAAGTCACATAAATGTAGCATCTAATTTTTAACACTTAACATGTCACTGCTCTATTCCTTCAAAACAATCTATTTAAAACTTTTACCATACTACGTTTTTTCTTTTTGATGCTAAATACTTATATCTTCTTATTATCAAAGGCTCTTTACTTTTTGTTCTCTTTTTGTAGTAAAGTCTCAAACTGCTGGCTTTAGGAAATATTTGATTCAGGGAGCAATAACTGGATGACATTCTAAAAAGCTCTGATGTCTGTAGTTTAAAAAACAACAAAAAAACTTCGGAGAATCTGTCAGTAAACATTGAAATAGTGTTGTCCTTCATCTTCTTGCTCTTTACGCATCCACAATTTTGAAAAGTCACCCTTTTTGAGTTCTTTCCTGTTTTTTTTTTTTCTTTTTTCTTATGTTGCTGGGCATGGGAGGGAGAATAGCTAACCCAGCACAGAAGAGGTGGAAAGAACCAAGAACCTTACGTACTTTAAATTTTAACTTAAGTCCTCAGTGTCTTATGTGCCGCTAGGCCTCCTTTTGAAAGAAGTAACTCAACTCTTGGATTGGTTGAATGATCTTTAGTATCTCTGTTTACTATAAGAACCAAAAAATACAGAAAAATAAGGCATCAGTTCAGAGTCCATTAGACATCCGTTTAAAGGTGCATTGTCTACTTGATGAATTTTGCAAAAGCCCTCCTACGTTTTAAAAAGATAAGCCAACTTGTTATCGATTGAATGTTTAGTATTTATATAGCTGATATATTCATTTTAGACAGGAGAATTCTGTTTTTATGTACTTTGTATGTATTTTGTGGTCTACCAGAATATCTTCTAAAAGGTGAGTACATTGTTTATTTGCACCTATTTTAATGGACTTAGCAAACAAACATTAACTGTTGTATCTTTGCTTTTAATAGCATACTTTGGGCTTAGCTTTGGTTGATTTGGTATATAGGACATTGATGGCAATATAAAACTCCATTCTAGGGCGCCTGGGTGGCTCAGTGGGTTAAGCCGCTGCCTTCGGCTCAGGTCATGATCTCAGGGTCCTGGGATCGAGTCCCACATCGGGCTCTCTGCTCAGCAAGAAGCCTGCTTCCTCCTCTCTCTCTCTCTCTGCCTGCCTCTCCGTCTACTTGTGATCTCTCTCTGTCAAATAAATAAATAAAATCTTAAAAAAAAAAAAAAAAAAAACTCCATTCTACCCTGTACATTATGACAGTTCTTTTATTGTCAGAGATGGCGGCCAAAGTCAGGAAAAGGGTACCTTCTGAAATCCAGTAAATGTTAATACATAAAATCTAAGAGTATTCTACTCATTTGTAGTACTAATCAGTATAAGAGATGATATAAGCCCAGAGTTTAAAACAAAAATACAGTATATTATATGAAATGTTGTTAGGTAACTATTTGTACTGGTATAACAAAAGGGGTAATTTGCATTGAATATAAAATATATCAAAAGAATAAGAATTTGCCTATATTTATACAGCACTGTGTGGAAGAGATACTGTCTCTCCTGGGCCCTAGAGGTGATAATAGGACTTTAATGATTTGGCTTTTTAGTTATCTTGATACTGAGTTAAAGGTTCAACAAATATTCTGTTGGTGAAAATATGTATTTCAGTGGTTAGTTAATAAATTGGTATTGCTATTATCAATTATGTTTTCAGTTTGATTAGCTTTAAGTGAATCTTTGAGAGTATGATCACTCCAGGGTGAAATGACAAAGTTGAACTTCTGGATTTATAATGCCAAGGGCTTAGACTAAGTATTGTCTATCTTACCAGTCCCTGAGCTTTTTTTTATTACTAATTCTAGCTCTGACATTTTTTTTTTTTTAAAGATTTTATTTATTTATTTGACAGACAGAGATCACAAGTAGGCAGAGAGGCAGGCATAGAGAGAGGGGGAAGCAGGCTCCCCGCCGAGCAGAGAGCCCGATGCGGGGCTCGATCCCAGGACCCTGAGATCATGACCTGAGCCGAAGGCAGAGGCTTTAACCCACTGAGCCACCCAGGCGCCCGCTCTGACAGTTTTTAATGATAGTATATTTTACAAAGTTTAATAAGATATACTTTATTATAATCCACTTAGTCACATAGCCAGTAATCAATAAGTATTGTTTGAATGAATAAATGAATTAATGATAACATGGTTTCAGGAGTACATTTTTAATGAAAAGTAGATTTTTATGTGTAAGATGATAAAGTGGTATTTAAAATATTTTAGTCCCTTATAGCTGCTTTGTGAAGTGATGCTCACTAGCCATATGTGGCTCTTTAGCACTTGAAATGTGGCTTGTCAAAATTGAATTGATATTAAGTGTAAGATACACATTGGCTTTCAAACACTTAGTATGAAAGAAAAAATGTAATATACCTCAATAACTTTTTGAATTTATTACATATTGAAATAGTATTTTGGTTATGTGAGACTAAGCTAAATATATAATTATAATTACTTCCTCATTCTTCTTACTAAATGTTTAGTATTAGTAGAAAATTTAAATTACACATGTGGCTTGCATTTGTGGCTTACATTACATTTTTTTGGATAGCACTAGCCTAAAGGTTTAATTTCTTTTTCTTTGGTAGAAACTGTATAGTGTTAGGAAAAAAGCCAAACCCTTTCCTGGGTATTTACAGATGTATGGTTTTATTTTGTTTTGTATTTTTGTCTCATTCCTATCAGATCACCAATTCAGGAGAGTTTGTGTTCCCATTAGATTCTCCACACAAAAAGCCTTATGAAGGTCTTATATTGGGGAGAGTTCGCGAAAAAACTGCTGTACCATTAAGGTAGGAAAGGTGATTTTTCAAAATTGTATAAATGTATGCATTTGTATATTTTATAATATTAATAGTACAGTATAGATCATTAACTTTCCTTAATTTTTACATTTTTGAAAATCTGGAAATGGCTCAGACCAGAAAAGTGTGAATGATATGGCACATGAAATTTTATATTATCTTTTGTTTTATCTAGTGTATAACTGTCATTATATTGAAGAAAAGGAAATTTTCAGTAATGTCTCAGTACTTAAATTGCTTATTTCCATTATTGCTTCTATTCTTGAGTTTATTTTTAAATTCAGATTCTGGAAAAGAATCAAGGCAACTATGGCTTATGTATGAAAAATTGTCCTTAAAATATAATTTATTTTGTTGTTTTGTTTTAATTAGGAATGAAGATGTAAAAGTACTTCCCATTCCAGATCACAAGTTAATTGTCAGTGTGCCCTGTACTCTTCATTCCCATAAGCCACCTCTTGCTGGTATGTTTTTATAAAATAGAATTTTTATGACATCTGCAAGTTGAAAAAAGAATTGAATTTATTATTTGAGTGGTGTAGAGATTTGGAAACTAAATGGATGTTTTATTTTCATTAATATTGTAAAATTCATTTGTGAATAGTACTTTTATTTTTTTTATTACAAAATAGTACTTTTTATGTGTTTGTACAAAATAGTACTTTTTATTTGTTTTGTTACAAAAGCTTTATTGTTTTCATTTGGTCCATGACTTGGGAGATGGCTCTATGATGGTTAAAGGGCTGGCTAGTGGCTGCAGGGAGAGGCACAGGCAGAAGCTCTGATATCAGGGGGATGTGGAGGTGCCCCTCAAAGGCTGCTGGGCTCTGGAAGCTTCTAGTTGTGCTTGAGGGTGAGCCTTTTGAAGAGATACTTGACTGGCCCAGCCCAGCCTTGGGCCAGCCACCAGGCAACCTGTGGAGGATAGTAAGGTGGTCACCCAAGTTTTTGATGAGTTTTGCCTCCTCATCTGGAAGTGGCTCTCCAGGAAGTCCCACAGATGGGGATTTGTGTGGGTAGAACCCAGAGCATGCATATCTAGAAGAGCCTGGTTCAGGTTCTTCTTCAGGGCCATGCAGCTTCCATGGCATTCATGGCTTTGCCTCACTCATCTTGGGAGGGCTTCTTCATGTTTTGAAAAAAGGTGTGGCTGTTGCACTCGTTTTGCATCTTCCAAGAGATGCCTGGCCAGCTTGAGGTAGAAGTGCCTAGGCCTTCTGGAGTCACATTGTTACAATCCAAATAGAAGCCCTGAGAGGTGAAGGAAGTCTGCAAATTCAGGTTGACCAGACAGTTCACAGGGGCCTCCACCTTGGGAGGATAATTCTGAGGAATCTAGGAGCTCATCGTTGGTCAGCAATAAGGAGCTAACCACAAGAAATGAGGTGGGCTGGTCTTGGAAGTCGTTGCTGGAAAGGAGATTGGAAGGTGGTTGGAGAGTAGTCAGAGACTGGAAGAAGGGGGTCTCTGGGTCTGTTCCATCCAAAGACTGTTGAACAAGATTGTTGAACAGTTGAAACAAGAGGTAGGTTTGTGGGATTGCCAGCTGCGCTGTGTAGATTAGTTTCATTTCACTTTTGCTTTTCCTTTTATACCAATTTTTTAGGTTCCCCTTATTATATTGGTTGTTACTCCCTCACTGTCCTTGATAGACTGAAGACTGATGGGGCATCTAAGGACTGTAGTTCTACTAGGGGCTTTATTTCACTCTATCCCTTGCTTGTTCTGAGACCAGGAGCTCAGAATAACAGTCAGAGAGAGATAGTTAGAATCTCCTTGATACTTGGTAGATATTCAGTTTTATGTTGAGGTAGTGTTGCTTTTCTGAGTGATTGGAAAGGTAATTGCTGCAGCCTAGAATTCTTACTAGCCTTAGTGCTTTAACATAATGTTCATTATTTAGTGAAACTAAGCAGCAAGGAATAATGGAAAGTTTTGGCTTTGGAGATTGACTAACATGGGTTTGAATCCTGGCTCTGCTACTTTATGAGTTACTCTAACAATTTTTTACCTCAAAGTCCTCATTTAAAGAGAGACTAATGGTATTTGATTTTTTTAGAGTTGTTTAATCTTTTTTTTTTTTTAAGATTTTATTTATTTATTTGTTAGAGAGAGAGAGAGCATGAGCACAGGCAGACAGAGTGGTAGGCAGAGGCAGAGGGAGAAGCAGGCTCCCCGCTGAGCAAGGAGCCTGATGTGGGACTCGATCCCAGGACGCTGGGATCATGACCTGACCGAAGGCAGCCGCTTAACCAACTGAGCCACCCAGGCGTCCCTAGAGTTGTTTAATCTTTTAGAGTTAAGATTGCTTATAATATATTTGAAATTGTATAGCATATAGTGGAAGCTCCGTAAATGCTAAATTTTTCAAGTACGAGTTTAAAGAAATAGGAATGTAGGGGCACCTGGGTGGCTCAGTGGCTTACGTGTTTGACTCTTGATTTTGGCTCAGATCATGATCCTCAGGGTCATGAGATCAAGCCCCCATCTCAGGCTTCTCATTGGGCATGGAGCATGCTTCAGATTCTCTCTCTCCCTTTCTCTGTGCCTTCCCCACCCCCAAATAGGAATGTAAATGACATACTCAATTTGTGATTGTTTCCTATTCAAAATTTTTTTTGAGGAATATCTTTTTTATTAATTTGGTGATTCTTGCTTAAAAAACCCAAAAATTTAAAGCTGCCACTCAGGAAAACTACAGGGTCCCCAGCCTATCTATTATTTTGTAGAATATGGGATAGTTCATGAGCTAGAATACATGGGAAAGTGAATACAGATTCCCAAGGTAATTTTTATTGATTGCGCTTAGGATTTCTGTTATCTTAAATTGCTTACGTGGAAGAGTTTGTAGTGTTACTTCATTTGAGAAATATTCAGATGTGTACCTGATGATCCATTCTTTGACTTAGAGGCATGCTGAGTGAATAATCATCTTTAAGCTTTGTACTGTCATAGACTGTTCATTGCATTAAATATTAGTGACTTAAATGAGAAGTGAGATTGCACTGTTCTTTGAGAAAAAAATCATGTTTGGTACATTATTCAATGTACCAAAACAGTATTCAGTGGAGGGAATCTAATTTGTATTCTTCTCATTTGAATTTTCTTTATCATTCAGTGAGTATCAAAGCATAATTTAGTATTTGTCTTAGGGCTTATTTTTTTACTTTTAAAAATCTAAAAGCTAAGACCCAACCTTTCATTCTCAAATTACAGTTAAACTGTTTATAAATTATTTTTAAATAGGATAAAATTATGTTTAAAGATTAATCTAAGAAACAGGGTTTTAAAATAGTAGGTAAAAATTAGTCTTTTATTAATTCTAAAAAAATTAGTCTTGACATCCCGTATCTATGAAGTGCAGTTCTGCCATATGCCCAGTAGAGGGCAGCACAAATGTAGTTAACATTTTAAAAATATTACTCCTTTACTTTCTATTTTTCTCAAACAGAAAGGAAAAAAAAACAATGCAGGAATGAGTTACATGTAGAAAGTAGGAGGTAGTAAATGAGTTTCAGTTTTATGTACTATAGTTGTCAATTCCCAAGTGCCTGGCCATCTTTTTCTACTAGATTGTGTACTCTTTTTTTTTTTTTTAATTTATTTATTTGACAGACAGAGATCACAAGTAGTCGGAGAGGCAGGCAGAGAGAGAGGAGGAAGCAGGCTCCCCGCTGAGCAGAGAGCCCGATATGGGGCTCGACTCCAGGACTCTGAGATCATGACCCGAGCCGAACGCAGAGGCTTAATCCACTGAGCCACACAGGTGCCCCTAGATTGTGTACTCTTAGGAAACATGGGTATCTGTTTCCTTTGGTAAGTTCCATAGCACTGATTATAGTGGCTGTTCAGAATAGTAAACATTTTTGACTGGCTGACTCCTGCCCATTTAGACTTCAGGTTATGGTTCCAGAATAGAGTTGCTAATGTATTATACCAAAACACTGAACAAACAGGCAAACACACAAAACCTTGCTTCAGTATAACCTTAGACCACATTAAAAGTGAATTGAGGTTGGTAAGGCATTGAATTCATGGAGAAAAAAATGGAGAAGTAATATAAGTTTATTGTCCTCTAAGGCTCTGGGGAAATCTTTCTCTTTCAGGTTTAATAATTTTTAATTATACACTTATGAAAGGACTAGGACTCTCACGTTAGCATCTCCTAAAAGCTATTGAAGCCCAAATTTGACTGCACTTGGATTATAGACAATGAATGCTTTAAATTCTTTGATTTTTGATAAACAGGACCAATATTTTTATAAACAGTTATTTTTCTGTGAGAGTGATTGGAGAACATTATGAACATAAAATTTTATATACTTTTTATTTTAAACTTTATCTATGTCAAGTACTCCTAAGAAATACTTACTGTTCCTAAAGGGAATTTGATAAATTTCTTCTAAGCTCAATCTTGTATGGTAATTAAGAACTACATTTAAAAAATGCTCTTCTAGGACTCTTCATCCCTAAATTGTTATTTTCATGCCCACTTCATGTAATGGTTAATGTAGCTAACCAGCAACAATCAAAGTTAAATTGATTTAAATATTTGCAATCCAAATGAACATGTGCTTTAAAAAAAAGCTTCTATGGTATTTTCTTTCTGTTACTGTGTATCATAGCATTTAATCAACATATGTTTGAGGTTCCTTTTTCCTGATAAAATATAATTTTTAGTAGTTATTAATACATTGCATAAGGACTACTTACTTGTGGAAATATATGGTGAAATTTTAGGTAAAAAGGATCTATAATTTGGGAATGATGGAATGTGCTACCAAGTTATAGCTATGAAAGTGTTTTATTTGTTAGTTATATGTGTTCACTATTTTTATCGGTATCCAGTTCTTCATTTACTGCTCTTTCACTAATATATTGCTAGCATAGCATTATATTTTATCTCAGTTTTTTAAAGTGGGTTATTTTTGTGTTGTTCCTATATACTTCTTTTTCACACACAGATTACATTTATTAAAAAATAAAGTTAGTATTCAGCAGATATATCAGCAGTATTGGAAAACTGAAAAGTCACCTGTGAGGGTGTTGAAATTCTTTTTTCTCATCCACAAGTGAAAACTGATAAATCAGGACTCCTGAAATTTCTGATACTGTGTTTCCAATCTCAGGAATGCTTATTTCAAATGATTTCTAACTATAAATAACAAAGCCCATGATGAAATCCTTGAAATTAATTAGCTGTCTCCCCACATTTTTTTAAGGAAATCTTCTTGTTTTTCTGCTTTAAAATGCTAAGAGGAAATTGATTCCTTTCTTAATAATAATTTTTGTGTTTTTTCTCTTTTTTGGACAGAGGTTCTAAAAGACTATGTCAAGCCAGATGGGGAATATTTGGAATTGTTTGCTCGAAATTTACAGCCAGGTTGGACTAGTTGGGGCAATGAAGTTCTCAAATTTCAACACATGGATTATTTTGTTGCTCTGCAGTCTAGAAGCTGACTCTGATCTTAAAGTTGTGATTTTCTTCAGTTTTCCTTACCCCTTTTTCCCTCATTCTAATGGATATTTCGCTTTCTTACCAACCAGTATGCTTAGAAATATAAATAGGACTTGGTTTCTGTGCAGAAGACCAGAAGTGACTAGTCTTTATGTAATTTTGAGATGAATTTACTTCAGTCACACCAGTATTCCCCATTATTCCAGGTTCACTGCAAATAAAGAGGTAAGCAGTTAGAAAAATGACAAGACTTTGTTATCAAAAAAGTTCGGAAAGCATGCACTGTGGACCAGAGGTCATAATTCTGTCTATAGATGTGTTTTATTTGGCTCATATGGTGTTGTAAAAGAAATTTGAACCATCATTCCGAAAAATTGGGAAATTTCACATAAAGTGTAGATTTTTGCTTTACTTTAAACATCAGAAGCTCTGGCTGCACTGCAGTCTGTATTCTTTCTGGGCATCAGTCAGTAGGACCCAGTGGTTGCAGCTCACTTGGGAAGGGACATGGGCTCTGCAGTTTACCACAGTAACACTTGCTCCGTGCCACTCGCTTGTGTTGTCTACTTGGCCTCTGTGCAACCCAAATTTCTGACTTCTGGTATACTGTTACATTCTGGAAAAATATTGAGAGACCTACCAAGTACCTCATCATTGTACTGAGCTTATCTTTATGGAGGGTTTTAAATTGCATTCAAGATCACTCTTCAAGTACTTCTTAGTTTTGCTTGTTTTTTTTTAGAAGATTTAAAAAGTATTTCTTATAATAATGTCAGAAGATAACACTGCTTATCATTTGAAAGATATTTATATTATTTACAGATTTCCATAAATATTTTTTTACTAAATAAAATACTTTTTACTGAAATTATTTGAAAAGCATGCTGATTTATTGTGTATAAGCTTTTTTAAAATTGAGATACAATTTCACATAAACTTCTCCAATTTTTACTATAGGGTTCAGTGAGTTTAGAAAACATATGTATGGTTGTCTGTCTACCACCATATTCATGATATAGAACATTTTCTTCACCCCCAAAACTCATGTGTCTAATTTTAGTCAGTCTCTTCCTCCCACCCCTGGCCTTTGGTGAAGAATGATTTGTTTTCTATTATTAGTTTTGCTTTTTTAGAATTTTATATAAACAATCATAGAATATGTAACTTATTGTATCTGGCTTCTTTCACTTAGCATTTTGACAAAAGTATTTATATAATTTACAGCTTTTCTACAAATAGTTATCTGCTAAATAAAATGTTAGATTGAAATGGTTATATGACAGGGTTGCCAGTATGTTTACTGATTTTGCCAATGAAAGATGTTATTTTTCAAGTTTGTTCATTCTTTGAGTGTGTGAATATAGTATTATAGGCTTAACTTTATATTTATAAGGATATTCTAACTTGTTACTGAAATGGAAAAAAAAGGTTTTAAGCATGAAGCAAACATCTCACAACCTCATTTGAAACTCTTTCCAGCTCTTGTAGTATTTATAGATTTTATATAATTTATGGAAACATTTTATCCTCACCAAGGTTTTGGATCTTTATTGTTGCACCACAAGTACTGATACTTGAGGGAAAAAGAGAGAGGATTTTTATTCACTGAATGTGGTATTCAAGACACAGAGGTTTTTTTTTTTTGTTTTTTGTTTTTTTTTTAGTTTAAGTTGTAATCTTAGCTCTGTTCCTAAATTATACAACCTGTGGGCCTTGTTTGTAATGACTGTTTAATTATTCAGCTCTTTTTTGAACAAAGGATGGTTCTGGAAAATGGAATAATCACATACCTTGTGAGAACAGAAAGGCCAGAGTAAGAGCATTGAACTTTGTTTGACTTCATTATCAGAGTTGTAGCCAACTGACCTAATGAACTTTATTATTTGTTTAATGTTTTAAGATATCTTCATTCAGAGATTTTTTAAAAAAGATTTTATTTATTTATTTGACAGAGAGAGAGTGAGAGAGGGAACATAAGCAGGAGGAGTGGGAGAGGGAGAAGCAGGTTTTCCGCTGAGCAGGGAGCCCCATGCAGGGCTGGATCCCCGGACCCTGGGATCATGACCTGAGCAGAAGGCAGAGGCTTAAATGACTGAGCCGTCCAGGTGCCCCTCATTCAGAGATTTTTTATTGCTTTTAAAACCTGTAAGGATTTTATTTTCTGTCTTATTCTTTTTACAGACTCAAAGTCTTTTAGGACTCTTAGAAATGCTTAGCCAAAGGGATAGAGCTAATGTTTGTTCAATAGTGTGTGTTACTCTTTGCTATGCTTTTTACATTTTATTGCATTTAATCCTTGTACAGTCCTGAGAGATATTATTTCCATTTAATAGTCAAGAAAACTGAGGCAAAGGAGACTATTTTGTCCTAAAACCTTAGTAAGTATTAGAACTAGGATTAGAATGCATAGCTCCCTGACTTCTGAGCCCTAGAGTTTTGTTTGATTTGGACTTACCTGGAGGCCATGCAATCACAGTTGGCATCCTGAGCAACCACACAAAAAGCCATTTCACCCACACATAGTTAACAGTGGACACCACACTCAAGAAACTTTGGGGAATCTTGCCTCAGAAGATTGTATCCTTAAAATTCATGGCCTTTCTTTTGACATTCTTTCACCTTCCTGTTCAGGGTCCATTAGAGTAAAATCACAGAGCATGTAACTACTTTTTTGGGAGCAGATCCTCTTTAACTGGGCCCTTTCTGTCTTCCTTTCTCAGAAATGGGAAATAATAATACTTGTTTCTGAAGTTGTTATGAGGATTAAATGAGTTAACACATGTAAGGTATTTGGAATATTTTAAGCAATTAGTGTATGAGCTCTTCACATATTTTTTAGTTTCAGGTCAAAAAGCTTTTCTTAAACAATCTGTATTCCAATTCAGGGCATTCACCTGAATACTGCCCATGGAGTTTTTCTGTCTAAACATCATATTTTCTTGATCTTTTTCTTGAGATCAGATTTCCTAGCTTACACCTGGTTTCATACATGAGGAAGCTTTGAAACCCATCATTTCCATTGTGGTCTTGCCTAGAAACAAGTAATTGAAAATTAAAACAAAGGCCCCATGTAGCTTTTGGGCTTCAGCTCGTGTCTCTGAACTTCATAGTTACTGTACATTGTTCTTTGATGACTTCCATAGGTGGTTAATTGGTGGCCTTTCTCATATTT
This sequence comes from Enhydra lutris kenyoni, assembly GCF_002288905.1. Lineage (NCBI taxonomy): Eukaryota > Metazoa > Chordata > Mammalia > Carnivora > Mustelidae > Enhydra > Enhydra lutris. Next base: position 14,225,569 of record NW_019154092.1, read on the forward strand.
CTTCTATATTCAGAAACTTTAATTTTGGTTCAAAATAGATCTGTTACACTTGCAGGACCTTGATTTTTATGTGCACCAGCTGTGGACTGAACATTTGTACCCTCCTAAAATTCACATGCTGAAACTCTAACCCTCAATGTGATAATATTTAGGGGTGGGGCCTTTGGGAGGCAATTAGGGTCAGATTAGGTTGTCAGCGTGGGGCCCTCATGATAGGATTAATTAGCCTTATAAAAAGAAACATGGGATCTCAGTCTCTGGATGCAAGCACCAACAAAAGGTCAGATGAGGACATAACCAGGAAGATGGCTTACAGGGAACCTGACCATGCTGACACCTGATCTTGAACTTTGAACCTCCTGAACCCCAAAGAATAAATGTTGATGGTAATTTTTATAGTAGCCTGGGACTGACTGAGACAGCCTTCAAAGGGATTTTCTTGTTGATAAGATACCTACCAAGTAAATAAGGCCCCAAAGAATAAATGTTGATGGTAATTTTTATAGTAGCCTGGAACTGACTGAGACAGCCATCAAAGGGATTTTCTTGTTGATAAGATACCTACCAAGTAAATAAGGCCTTTTTCTTTGGATGGTCTGAAAGTGAGAATAGGTTTTCTTCTTGGATGTCAACATTTGAGCTGCCTCAAAAAAGCCAGTGTCACTGTGGGCTGGTTGTCTTCTTGAAGGAGGACAGAGACATTAGTCCATGACTCAGGTCTGGGCCTTGCCTCAACTGCTACCTTGCTCTCTCCTTGCTGTAGGCTGTATTTACCTTGTCCTATTCTAGTCCTCCAAGTTCTATGACTCAAACTCTTTCTTATTAGAACACCAAATTCACCTTTTCAGGTTTGGTACCTCAGAGACATATCTTTAGTGAATTTTTATATTTCAGCTTCAGTGAGACTTTGGGTTTTCCACTGATAGTGATTCAGAGGAAGATTATAATCACATTAAAGGGCCTTCCCTTCCCTGAAGATGCTCATCAGTTCACCTCATTTGACTCATTCACCACTGGCCTACCACACCCTGGGAAGCACCACAGGCCCATTGGCATAGTTCTCTGGTTATCAGAGTGCTTTTACTTCAATTATGTCATTTTACCCTCAAAGCAGTTTTATGAAGTTGTAGTTATAATGAGAGAACAAGTTCATAGAGGCTAGCTGACATAGGTAATAAGTGATAACCAGGACTTGAATTCTGATTCCTAAATTAAGGCACTTTATGTTGTATAATGTTTGTTAATGAACTTGAGATCTTACTAATAGGCTCATTAGCTGTTAATGAGAGGATCCATTGGGTAGCCTGAAGCAAATTTAGAATGGTTCGTATATAATCATCCAAACATACCTTTCTCAATATATGATATCATATATGATGTATCTATCTATCTATTGATATAGGATATCAATATATGATAAGTTATTAACACACTAGTTTTCATTAAAGATTTTAGTGACATTGATTGAACTGATAGCCACAGTGCCATTCAGAACCACTCAGAATCAGTTAGGCTGTAAAACCCTTTGACATAAGTTATTAGCATATTTACTATGCAGTTCTGTGTTCCTCAATTAGCCATTTGCAGTTCACATTTTTAAGGAAACTTATGCAAAAATACAGATTTGGATTTGAAGATGGCTATTCAAGTAGTAAGAAAGGAGAGATTAAGTAAGTTAAGTGTAGGTGCAAATTATTTTATGTACCATGGTGAACTGTTAGCAGTGTTTGGATGTATGGACCAGTCCAGAACTACACAGATGGTCTTAATTCCTGGTTCTATTAACTAGTCCAGCTTGAAAGCAAGTCAGATTACCATGGTAACTCCACAATCAGCCTTTTCCCTTAAATATTCCTAAGAGTTAACCTAAGTCTTCTGGGACTTCTGTGAACTTGAGGGGAACTTCTTGGTCTTTTTCAGTAGCAGTCGAAGATCTTGGGACCATATAAAAACAAATTGATCTCTAGGGTTGGAGAACATGAGGAAACTATTTTTTCATTTACTTTCTCTGATAGGGCTTTGGCCCAATTACTAGATAACTGTGACACAACAATGGGATAACTTTGGATGACAACTAGGGCAAATGAATAGTCACTTACTCTCAACAGTGTTAAATCATTTTTGGGCAGTATCTTTAAGGAAAAACACAAGGCACCCAGCTGATTTTTAGCTGCTTCTCCCCAAATTGCCCACACAGATCCCGATTATTAGTCAAACTAGACTGTTCTTTGTTATTTGACTTTAGGACTCTGTGCTATTGCTTATGACTCTTCCTCAGTTGGGAAAAAACTAGGCTGTGGGATCAGTTGGATCTATATTTTGAATCTTGATATTCATCTTCTGAGTGACTGAATAATTATTTAAACTATGCCTTCCTGTTTTCTGAGGAATAAGTAGGCTAATCTTTGGGCTTTGTAAGATTATTATGAAGATGAAGTGAAATAATGTATATGAAGTTGCCTAGCATAGGACCTGGTACTTAGAAGTTATTCAATATATATGCTTATTTCTCTTTATTTACAATCTTCCTGACAACATGTCTTAACTTCATGATCCACTTTTCCCATCCCCTAAAAGAAGGCTTTTATTCTTGCTCTGAGAGCCGCTTTTCACATGTGTGGATTATCCAGATAGGTTTTCCCTCACATTTATCACGGAAAGAGAAAAGTGGTTAATTCTTTAGGTAGCTCACTGAAAAAAAAAAAAGGCTTTTTATCCTCTGGAACACCTTATGAGAGGAGTACAGTCTTTTATTTATGTTTCTCCTACCAGCATACCTGAACTGCCCATATTAATGAATGAATGAATGAACGCTTGGCTTTCAAGTATCTTTGAATTCTGTTGAGTAGCTAAGACTTGCATAAAAAACCATTACAGCATAACAAACCACAGTGTACAAAGATTAAGTGGTGGAATAGACAGAAAGTGATGCAGAAGTTTAGAGAAGCAGATCATAGAGATCACTAAGCAATGTGAGAAATAGCGAGCAAACCAAGTCCTGATTAAATTTTGGTTTATTTTCTAGCCATAATGACGTTACTAGATAGTAGGCAGCTAAAATATGTGAGTTCAGAAGAATTACAATGAAAGCATTTTATTCTTTGTAGATTATAAAAAATTAAAATATTTTATATTTCTCTAGAAATACAGAGGATAATAGTACATGCAATTTATTCTATCTGTTTGTTAGAATTTGTTAGTTTCTACTTCTCTGTATTTTCCACCTTTTGAATGAAAATGTTATTTGGGCATTTTTTTTTCTAGAATTGTCTTATAGGATTATTTTTATTATTTTACAGCTGTACTGAGGTATAATTGGTGTAAATAAATTGCACATACTTAACAATGTAAAGTTTAATGAACTTTGATTTAAGTGTATACCCGTGAAGCTACCATCACAAACAAGATAATAAACATAATATCCCAAGATTTTGTCAAAGCCCTGTATATCCATCTTCTGTAAGTACCCCTGTACATTTTATCCCTACACAATTTAGCCAAGTGAACTTCAGGCAGACTTCCTTGATTAGACTTCAGTGTAAGTTCAGTAAAGGTTAGCAGTCACCTTGGCTCCCAGTTGTTGTCTGCACCCTCTGAGCTCTGGTCCAATTCTCTTGACTTTTGTTTTCATCCTTTGAGTTATCCTCCCTTTTCTATGAAAGGTAGCATGTGTTTACAGCTGACTTCTTTTAACAGCTTGCTTCCTGTCAGTATAATTTGGGAGATATGACAGCCTTCTTTTTATTTTATACACTCTCCCTTTGAGTCCAAGCTGGTATCATTTCTGTTGGCATAAATTCTCAAGAACCTTGTGGATCTTGCTTGGAACTTTTTTTTTAAAGATGCTTTTTATTAACTTGGGGAAGTTCTATTCCTATTGTTTTGAGAGTTTTTATCATGACTAAATGCTGTATTTCATTAGATGTCTTTTCTGTGTCAATTGATAAGATCATATGATTTTTCTTCTTTAGTTTGTTAATATGACATATTACATTTATTGGCTTTCAAATTATGAGGTAGCCTTTCAAACTGAATAAATCCCTCTAGGATGAGGTCTGTAATTTTTTTCCCTACAGTGCTGTTTTTGGTTTGCTAATATTTAAAAAAATGTTTACTAAACCCAAGATTATTTGCATTTCCTGGAATTTTTTTCTTCTAGAAGTTTTATACAATTTGGTTGATGATCTATTTATAGTTATTTTTATGTGTAGTGTGAGATAAAGGTCAATGTTTATTTTTTTCCAAATGTATAGCCAATTAATATAGCATTAATGGTTATAATATTTCTTTTCTGCTACTGAATTGCATTGGCATCTTGGTTGAAAACAATTGACAGAGATATGTGGATCTATTTCCAGATTCTTAGTTTTGTTCCACTGAACTATGTCTTTATGTGAGTTCTATACTATCTTGATTACTGTAGTTTATATTAAAAAGTCTTGAAATCAGATAGGATTAGCCACAAACTTTGTTGTTATTTTAATGATTTTGATCATCACTTTTAAAAAACTTTTTTATTTAGTTAACATATAGTGTAATATGGTTTTTGGGAGAAAAATTTAGTGATTCATCACTTATATATAACACCCAGTACTCATCACTCACGGTGATTACCTTAATACCCATCAGTCATTTAGCCCACCCCCCACATACCTCCCCTTCAGCAACCCTCAGTTTATTCTCTATAGTTAAAAAAGTCTTTTATGGTTTGCCTCCTTCTCTCTCTCTCATTTTTTCCCCTTCCCCCATGTTCATCTTTTTCTTGCTTAAATTGCACATATGGTTATCACTTAAGAGATACCAGTTTTATTTGTAAAATTTAAATTAAAAATTATTAGTAATTTTTAAAATTACTAATTTTAACATTTAAAACATTTAAAAATACTAGGCCAGGGGCACATGGGTGGCTCAGTGGGTTAAGCCTCTGTTTTCGGCTAAGGTCATGATCTCAGGGTTCTGGGATCGAGCCCTACATCGGGTTCTCTGCCCAGCCGAGAATCTGCTTCCTCCCTGCTCCTCCACGCCTGCCTCTCTGCCTACTTGTGATCTCTGTCAAATAAATAAATAAATAAAATCTTTAAGAAAAAATACTAGGCTAGTCATATTTTTTTCATGAATTATCAACAGTTCTGATTATCCATTTTCCTGATGAGGCATTCATATTTTTAAATGAATTTTCCCGAGCTTTATAATATGGAAATTCCGGGCGCCTGGGTGGCTCAGTGGGTTAAGCCTCTGACTTTGGCTCAGGTCATGATATCAGGGTCCTGGGATTGAGCCCCGCATCGGGCTCTCTGCTCAGCGGGGAGCCTGCTTCCCCTTCTCTCTCTGCCTGCCTCTCTGACTACTTGTGATTTCTTTCTCTCTGTCAAATAAATAAATAAATAAATCTTTATAATATGGAAATTTAAAACATACACAAAATAAGAGACAATGATATAATGAACTTCTATATACCAATCATTCAGTTTCAGCAATTATCAACCTATGACCAGTTATTACTTTATACCCCTGCCTACTCCTCCCACCTGGATTGTTAAAAAGACAATCCCAGACATCATATTATTCCACCTGTGGTGACTTCATTCATTCTACAGATGAGCAAAGTGAGATTCAGAGAGTTTAAATGAGTTGGTCAAAGTCATACAGCTAAGAAATAGCGAAAGTGGGACCTGAACCCCAATCTGTTTCACTCCAAATCCTACACTATGATTTACTTGTTTCTTTCTTCATTTTTAAACTACTTTACTGAGGTGTGATTGACATGAAAAAGCTGTACATATTTAATGTATACAATTTAATGAGTATGGGAACAAGTATATACCTATGAAACCATCACCACTATCAAGGCTGTAAACCTATCCATCACCTCTCAAAGTTTCCTCCTACCTTCTTTTTATTATTATTAGTAGTAGTAGTATTAGTAGTAGTAGTAGTATTGTATATGTGTCAGAACATGCACCTCTGTCTCCCTCTCCCCTTCACCTGTTTTGCCAACCTTATACCTCCCCTCTGGCAACCATCAATCTGTTCTCTGTATTTATAATTCTGATTCCTTTTGTTTGTTTATTCATTGTTTTTTCTTAGATTCCATTTATGAGTAGAATCATATACAATTTTTCTTTCTCAGTCTGACTTTTTTTTACTTAGCATAATAACCTCTAGGTCTATCCATGTTGTCTCAACTGACATTTCATCCTTTTTTGGTTGTGTAATATTCTGTATATACATAACATTTTTCCTTATCCATTCTTCTATTGATGGACACTTAGGTTGCTTCCATGTCTTCGTTATTACAAAAAAAAAAATTGCTGCAATAAACACCTGGGATATATCTATCTTTTCTAATGATGTTTTCATTTTCCATAGATAAATACCCAATAGTAGAATTAGGGGTCATATGGTAGTTCTGTTTTTAATTTTTTGAGGAATGTCCATACTATTTTCCAAAGTGGCTGTGCCAGTTTACATTCCCACCAACAGTGCATGAGGGTTCCCTTTCCCCACATCCTTGCCAACACTTGTTTCTTATCTTCTTGATTTTAGCTATTCTGACCGGTATGAGGTGGTATCTCATTGTGGTTTTGATTTGTATTTCCGTGATGCCGAGTGATATGGAGCATCTTTTCATGTGTCTGTTGGCCATCTGTATTTCTTCTTTCGAAAAATGCCTATTCAGGTCCTCTTAACATTTTTTAATCAGTTGTTAATTTTTTTGGTGTTGCATTGTTTGTGTTCTTTAAATGTTGTGGATACTGACCCTTATTAGATGTGTCATTTGCAAATATCTTCTCCCATTGATAGGTTGTCTTTCTGTTTAGTTGGTGGTTTCCTCTGCTGTGCAAAAGCTTTTTATTTTGATGTAGTACCAATAGTTTATTTTGCTTTTGTTTCTCCTGCCCTAAGAGATATATCTAGAAAAATGGTTGATGTCAGAGAAGTTATGGCCTATGTTCTCTTTTAAGGTTTTAATAGTTTCATGCCTCATATTTAGGCCTTTAGTCCATTTTGAGCTTATTTTTGTGTATGGTGTAATAAAGTGGTCCATTTTCATTCTTTTGCATTTAGCTGTCCAGTTTTCCCAGCTCCATTTATTGAAAAGGTAGTCTTTCCCCATTGTATATTCTTACCCGCTTTGTCATAGGTTAATTGATCAAATATGTGGGCTTATTTCTGGGATCACTATCCTGTTCTCTTGATCTGTATGTGTGTATGTTTGTGTGTATGTGTGTGCGTGTGTGTGTGTGCGCTCGTGCCTGTACCATTCTGTTTTGTTTACTACAGCTTTGTAGTATATCTTGAAATCTGAAATTGTGATACCTCCAACTTTGTTCTTTCTCAGGATTGCTTTGACTGTTTGGGGTCTTCTGTGGTTCCATACAAATTATTTGTTCTAGTTTTGTGAAAAATGCTGTTGGTATTTTGATAGGGGTTTTATTGAATCTGTAGATTGCTTTGGGTAATATTGATATTTTGACAATATTAATTCTTTCAATCCAAGAGCATGGACTATTTTCCCATTTATGTAGTCTTCAATTTCTTTCATCAATGTTTATAGTTTTCAGAGTGGGTCTTTCACCTCATTTTTACTTTTAGGCATTTTATTTATTTTTAGGTTGTTAATTTATTAGGTTATTTGTTTATTTTTAGGTATTTTATTCTTTTTGGTGCAATTGTAAATTATGTTGTTTTTTAATTTCTCTTCCTGCAACTTTGTTGTTAGTATATAAAAACACTTCTGGTTTCAGGGTATTAATTTTGTATTCTGGCAGTTTACTGAATTTGTTTATTACTTCTACCACTTTTTTTGGTGGAATCTTGAGGATTTTCTATGTATAGTATCATGTTATCTGTGAATAGTGACAGCTTAACTTCTTATCAATATGGATGCCTCTTACTCTTCTTAATTTTTAAATTTCTAATTTAAATTTTTTATTTTTTGCATCTTATTTTTCTTGTCTGATTGCTGTGGCTAGGAATTATTTTTTAAACATTTTAAAATTTAAATACAGCTTAATTAATATATGCTGTATTATTAGTTTCAGAGGTAGAATTCAGTGATTCATCAGTTGCATACAGCACACAGTGCTCATTACTTCAAGTGCCCTCCTTAATGCCCATCATCCAGTTACCCCATCTCCCTACCCACCTCCCTTTCAGCAACTCTCAGCTCCCTGTAGTTCGGCATCTCTTATGGTTTGCCTCCCTTTCTTTTTTTTCTTATTTTATTTTTCCTTCCTTTCCCCTGTGTTCATCTGTTCTGTTTCTTAAATTCTAAATGAGTGAAATCATATTTTTATTTCTCCGACTTATTTCACGTAGCATAATACCCTCTAGTTCCATCCACGTCATTGCAAATAGCAAGATTTCATTCTTTTGATGACTGAGTAATATTCTGTTGTGTGTGTGTATGTGTGTGTATATATATGCACACCACATCTTCTTTATCCATTCATCCCTTGTTTTGTTCATGTGGTGTATAATGTCAATTTGTGAATATTTAACCACTAGGAATAAATCCTACCCGATTGTGGTGAATGATCTTTTTAATGTATTGCTGTATGCAGTTTGCTAATACTTTGTGTAGGATTTTTTTCATCTATGTTTATCAGGGATGTTGGCCTGTAGATTTTTTTTTTTTTGTGGTGTCTTTGTCTGGTCTTGGTATTAGGCTAATGCTGACTTTGTAGACTGTGTTTTGGAAGCTTTCCGTTCTCTTCTATTTTTTGAATAGTTTGAAGAGAATAGGTATTAACTCTTCTTTAAGTGTCTGGTAGGATTCACTTGTGAATCCGTTTGGTCTTGGACTTTTATTTTTTGTTAGTTTTTTTTTTTTAAATTAGTATTTCAGTTCTGTTACTTGTAATCAGTCCATTGAGATTTTCTATTTCTTCATGGTTCAGTTCTGGGGGGTTGTATGTTTCTAGGAATTTATCCATTTCTTCTAGGTTGTCCAGTTGGTTGGCATGTTATCTTGCATAGTATTCTCCTACAACCTTTTGCATTTCTGTGGTATCAACTGTTGCTTCTCTTTCAGTTCTAATTTTACTTACTTGGGTCCTTTCTCTTTTTTTCTTGGTGAGTCTGAGTGTGTCAATTTTGTTTATCTTTTCAAAGAACCAGCTCTTGGTTTCATTTATTTTTTTTTTCTAATGTCCTTTTAGTCTCTACATCATTTATTTCTGCTCTGATCTTTATTACTTTCTTTCTTTCTTCTCACTTTGAATTTTGTTTGTTCTTCTTTTTCTCATTCCTTTTGGGATAAGGTTAGATTATTTGAGTTTTTTCTTTCTTCTGAGGTAGTTCTGTATTGCTATATATTTCTCTCTTAGAACTGCTTTTGTTGTGTCCTAGAGATTTTGGATTGTTGAATTTTTGTTTTTATTAGTCTCTGTTTTTTCTTTTTTTGGTTGCTTAATATTATGTTTATGTTTAATATTATGTTTATGTTTAATGTTATGTTGTTTAGTCTCCACGTGTTTGTGCTTTTTCCAGTTGTTGTTGTTGTTTTTGGTGTGATTTATTTCTCATTTCATATTGTTGTGGTCAGAAAAGATGCATGGTATGATTTCAGTCTGCTTAAATTTATTGAGGCTTGTTTTATGTCCTAACTCGTGATCTGTTCTGGAGAATGTTCCATGTGCACTTGAAAAGAATGTTTATTCTGTTGTTTTTGGGTGGAATATTCTGTATATACCTGTTATGTTCATCTAGTCCAGTGTGTTGTTCAAAGATATTATTTCCTTATTGATTTCCTGTCTGTATTATCTATCCATTGATGTACTTAGAGTGCTAAAGTCACCTACTATTATTGTATTACCATCAGTTTCTCTCTTTATGTCCTCTAATTTTTGCTTTCCGTGTTTAGGTGCTCCAGTGTTGGATAGTATAACCTTTTGTTGGATTGATCCCTTTATCATTATGTAATGCCTTTCTTTGTCTCTTGTTACAGTCTTTGTTTTAAAGTTAGTTTGTATAATTAATAATTGCTACCCCAGCTTTTTTTTTTTTTTACTTCTATTTGCATTGCAAATGTTTTATCATCCTGAACTTCACTTTCAGACTGTATGTGTCTTTAGATCCCAGGTGAATCTCTTGTAGGCAGCATATAGATAGGTCTTATTTTTTAATCCATTCTGTCACTCTGTGTCTCTTGATTGAAGCATTTAGGCCATTTACACCTAAACTAATTATTTATAGGTATGTATATATTGACATTTTCATAATTTGTTTTCTGGTTGTTTTTGTATTTCTTCTTTATTCCTTTTTTTCTTTTCTTGAACTCTTTCTTTGTCATCAATGAGTATCTATAGTGTTTTATCTGACTTTCTCTTTATTTTTTGTGTGTCTATTATAGGGTTTGGGTTTGTGGTTACCATCAGGTTCATATATAACATGTGTCACTCTGTGTCTTTTGATTGAAACATTTAGGCCATTTACACTTAAAATAATTATTAATAGGTATGTACATATTGACATATTTATAATTTGTTTTCTGATTGTTTTTGTAGTTCTTTATTCCTTTTTTCTTTTCTTGCTCTCTTTCTTTGTCATCAATGAGCTATGTATGGTGTTTTGTCTGACTTTCTCTGTACTTTTTTGTGTCTATCATAGGTTTTGGGTTTGTGGTTACCATGAAATTCCTATATAACATCCTAATTAAGTAGCAGTCATTATTAATTTGATGGTCACGTTAAGTTCAAATACATTCTAAAAATACCCCAAAAAACAAATTTTTTTTCTTTTCCTCCCCCTTCTCTTCACTTTTTGCTCCCCTCTTCACATTTTATTTAAGTGTTCATATTTTATATCTTTTTATTCATATTTTATATCTAATGGCCATTTTTTCCCCCACTTAAGTCCCTTTAACATTTCTTTTAAGGCTGGTTTAGTGGTTATAAATCCCTTTATCTTTCTTTTGTTTGTGAAGCTGTTTATATCTCCTTTAAATCTGAGTGATAACCATTCTTGGTTGTAGGTTTTTTCCTTTCAGCACTTGGAATAGATCATGCCATTATCTTTGGTTTACAAAGTTCCTGCTGTAAAATCATCTGAGAATCTTTTAGGGTTTTCCCTTCTAGGTAACTTTTTGTTTCTCTCTTGCTGTTAGGATTCTTTATTTTTAGCCTTTGACATTTTAATTATTATGTGCCATGGTGTGGACCTCTTTGGATTCATCTTATTTGGAACTCTCTGTTTCTTGGGCTTAGATGTCTATTTCCCTCCTTAGGTTGAGGATGTTTTCAGTTGTTATCTCTTCAAATAAGTTTTCTACATCTTTCTCTTTCTGTTCTTCTGAGACTCCTATTGTGTGAATGTTTGTTCACTTGATGTTGTTCAAGAGCTCTTATTCTATCCTTATTTTTATTTATTTCTTTATTTTTTAAAAGATTTTATTTATTGAGAGAGAGTGAGTGAGAGAGCATGAGCAGGAGCAGGAGCAAAGGGAGGGGAAGAAGCTGAGCAGGGAGCCTGATGCATGGCTTGATCCTGGGACTTTGGGATCATGACCTGAGCTGAAGGCAGATGTTTAATCAACTGAGCCACCCAGGCACCCCTGTATCCTTATTTTTTTAATTTTTTTTTCTCTTTTTGACATTCAACTTGTGTGATTTCCGTTACCCTGTCTTCCAGATCACTGATATGTTCTTTTGCATCCTCTCACCTACTGTTGAGTCCCTTCAGTTTGTTTTTTATTTTAGTTATTGTATTCTTCGGCTCCGATTTTTTAAAAAAATATTTTCTTTTCTTTGTTGAAGGTCTCACTGATTTCTTCCATCTTTTCTCCAACCCAGTGATTATTTTTATAATAATTTCTTTAAATTCTTTATCAGGTATGTTGTGTATCTTTGTTTCATTTAATTCTGTTACTGAGGTTTTTTCTTACTTTTACTTTTGAAGCATATTATTGTTTATCCTCATTTTGCTTGACTTTCTGTGTTTGTTTATATGGATTAGTGAAATGATTACTAATATTGAAGGAATGGTCTTGTGTATGGTGACTTATATGCAGACTGTGTGTATTTGGTTACTTTTTCTGGGTGGCTGGTGCTATGGCTGTATATACTACCTACTCTTTTAAACTGTGGCTTTTTACAGAGAGAATAAAAAAAAATAATAAAAGAAAACAGAAAAAGAGTGGGAAAAAAACTTAAATAAAAAAAGAAAAGAACAAAACCAAAAAGGAAAAAATAAAGACAAAACAAGACAAGTGTTCCTGCCCTTGGCCCCTCTAAGCCATGTTTTTTTTGTTGTTGTTGTTTTTTGTTTTTTGTTCTTCCTTCCTTTCCTGTTTCCCAGTGCAGCTAGGACTGGTCTGGGCCTGTGTAGTCTGTACTTGCTGAGGTCCCAAGCCCTCTGTGGTGATCTGATCTTCCATTTATGGTGTCTGAACCCCACCTCTTATGGTGGTCAGACCCTACTTTGGTCTAGGCCCTTGAAGTGGAAGGGGACAGAGATTACCACAGTTTCCTGGCCCCTCTAAACCTTGGATTTTCTATGTCCCAATGCATCTAGGGCTGGTGTGAGCCTATGGACCATAGGCTCACTGAAGTTGCAAGCCAACCAAGACCATTGGATCTTCCTGCTGAGATGTCTGGACTCTTCTCCAGTCTGGGCTTCCAAGGTAGGGTGGGAACATAAGCCATGTGGTTCTCTAGTCTGACTTGGAGAACTTCCCTGCAGCAACTCCGCTGCTTGGCAGAGTTCTAGTGTTGTCTCTTTTATATTCTAGTTGCTTGTTTAAACCATGGGTTTTTTTCCTGTGCCCAAGAACAGAGGAATTTGTTCCTAGTCTGTCAGCATTATCCCTCCCCACCGCAGTTTGTGGGCAGCTTTGGGGATGGGGGTTCCCTTTGTTACTGTTTGCATCTCTCTTGCTCTTCTGTCTTTGATTGTTCAGTAGCTATTACAGGCAGCCCTTAGTTCTTCTTCAGGAGGAGTTATTCTATTAATAGGTGTAATTTGGTCTATTCCATGGAGGAGGTGAGTTCAGCCTTCTTCTGTCACCATCTTGAAGTGGAACCTTAATCCTTTTTTATAACTGGATTTATGCTTGGTACTATAGCCATGGCTTCAGTTTGTTTAGGAATCCTGTTGTCTCATGTCTGAATCTCTCTGTTTTAACTCCCTCCCTTTCTTTTTGGCTTGTGATATGTCTGAGGAGACCTCTCCTTATCAGGATGCCAGACATCCAATCTTCTGTCTGCTGGAAACTCAGCATTGACCTGAAGCTAAAACAAATAGGCTTTTGGGTGGCAAATAGCTGCAATTCAGTCCTTAATTCTTGGTACATTGGTACAGTGAAAGTGGCATGGGATTTTGGAATTAGGAGGATGACCTACAAATCTCATATCTGCCTATAAGAATATCTCAGTTAGAGACAAGACCAGCTTTATGGTGTTATGGGGGGTCTGAGGAAGAAATTCATAGGGAAATGCTTCATCATGCTTGTTAGTTTTATTTCTTATTTTTTGATTATTGTAAGACCCCAGAATTATTTCAGGTACCTGGAAGTCCTTGAAAAACAGATATTAGGAAAGGAATATTCATATTTTTGATGATTTGCAATTCTGATTTAAGGTTATTTTCAATTTCTCAGTATGTGGAAAAAAAATCCTCAAATTGAAGGTACTCAAGGCATTGTTTAATTTCCCCTTATCTGATAGGATATCAAAGTAATGCAGCATCCTGACCTCTGTACTTCTGTCCTGAGCCCCAAATCTGCTGAATCTTGGACCGGAATATGAGGGGAATTAGGATAAGACAACTTAAAATTCCAGCAGTAACATTAACAATTTTTAAAAAATTTTTTATAGTAACATTAACAATTTTAACATTAAGTAAGGACACACTTGAAGTTTGTACTTCCACTTATGAAATAAATAAGTCACAGAGATGAAAACTATAGCATTAGGGAATATAGTCTAATAATGTTGTATGGTATCAGATAGTGACTAGACTTATGATGGTAAGCATTGAGTAATGTATAGAATTGTTCAATCAATGTTGTACACCTGAAGCTAAAACAACATTGTATGCCAGTTGTATTTTAATAATGAAAAAGTGAAAAAAATGTAAGGACAAAAATAAAAATAAAACTGAGTGAAAGGTACAATTATATAAAAAGCTGAAACTGAGGTACATGGTAGATTAAATAAAAGAATTGAGATATAAAGTTAAATAAGAGATTTAATAATTTAAGTTGTGAGTGAGGTAACTAAATAAACTAAAGAGTTGTCAGAAATAGAGAATGAACAGGAAGGAAGTGGAATGGAGGCCCTCAGTTCTCCTGCTGAAAACTGACCATAGTAGCCAGTAGTGGAGAGAATTGAGAGCCTCCTCAGCAATCCCTCCTTGGGGTCTACAGAGTCCCCTTTCTAGTGTTAGTGTGCTGTCTTCTTTCTCTGTCAGTGGATGTAGCAAATACAGCAATATAATCTGACCCCAGGAAACACCCTCTATTTTATTGTTGATACTATTTTTTTAATAATAAATGTTGACAGCAGAGGGAGCAATCTAGTGGCATGCTGGGAAATGTTTAAAAACCAACTGTGGGGATGAGGAGATGAACATAGGGGAAGGGGAAGAAAAAACAAAATAAGACAAAAACAGAGAGGGAGGCAATCCATAAGAGACTCTTAATTGTAGGAAACAAATAGAAGGTTGCTGGAAGGGAGATGGGTGAGGAGATGAGGTAATTGGATGATGGGAATTAAGGAGGGCACTTGATGTAATGAGAACTGGGTGTTATATGCAACTGATGAATCACTAAATTCTATTCCTGAAACTAATAAGACAGTATATGTTACCTAAATTGAATTTAAATAAAAGATTTAAAAAAATTATGGGGCTCCTGAGTGGCTCAGTAGATTAAGCATCTGACTTTGGCTCAGGTCATGATCCCAGGATCCTGGGATACAGCCCCTTGGTAGGCTCTGGGCCCAGTGGGGAGTCTCCTTGTCTGCCTCAAACCCTGCTCATGTGTTCTCTCTCTCTGTCTCTCAAATACATAAATAAATCAAATCTTAAAAAAAAAAAAAAAAGAGGGGCACCTGGGTGGCTCAGTGGTTTAAAATCTCTGCCTTTGGCTTGGGTCGTGGTCTCAGGGTCCTGGAATCGAGCCCCTCAATCGGGCTCTCTGCTCAGCGGGGAGCCTACTTCCCTTCCTCTCTCTGCCTTCCTCTCAGCCTACTTGTGATCTCTGCCTATCAAATAAATAAATAAAATCTTTAAAAAAAAAAGAAAGAAAGCATTAAATTATGGTTATTCCCTTGTTTGGTTAGATAGGTGAGTATCGGGTACTTGTTAAATGAGTTACAGAAAAGAGTAGTAAAGGTGCTAAACTTTATATTCACCTTTACATAAAACTTATTATTAATGCCAGGAAATGAGGGCTTGCTATAAAGTTTCCCATCTCCCTTTCTTTCTGTCTCTAATATAATTTTTATCTTAGTGTACTTCTTTTTCATTGAGCTCCATTTTAGGATTCCTTTGATCTTAAAAAAGAAATAAATTTGTCTTTTACTGTACTAGCAAAGAATTTCTGAAGCAATTTGCCTCATCTTAGGGCCAGGTTCAACATTAAATTGAAATCTTTTTAATGGTGATACTATTTTCTCACATTCTTTATGCTCCTTTAGAGTATTGTCAGAAAAGTATGTTTACTGTAGGAGATTTTAAATTATAAAATTTTAAATTATAAAATTTTAAATTATGAAAAACTCGCTCAACTTTACTTGGATTGGTTCTTGTGGAGAATGTATGACAATCAATATAGGGTTCCTAGATTCCTCCCCTAACGCTATTTAAAAAATCTTTGGAGGGGTGCCTGGGTGGCTCAGTGGGTTAAGCCTCTGCATTTGGCTTAGGTCATGATCTCAGGGTCCTAGGATCAAGCCCCGCATCTGGCTCCCTGCTCAGCGGGGAGCCTGCTTCCCCCTCTCTCTCTGCCTGCCTCTCTGCCTCCTTGTGAGCTCTCTCTCTGTCAAATAAATAAATAAAGTCTTGAAAAAAAAATCTTTGCAGTTCTATTTCCACCTTTTTCTTTACTTCATGTAGGATTACATTAAGGAAAATGTAAACGATTACAGTTGAAAAAAAATTTTTTTTCATATGTAAACTTTCTCCTTGAACACGATTGGTTGTGTTGAGAAATGCGACAGCATAAATTCCAAAGTTTTTCTGTGGCATATATTTATTTGTGTTTTCACTAGAAGAAAGTGAGGAGTAAAATGTGTATGTTGCCCAATTCTTCTTTAAAAGGGATTATAATACTGAACTGAGGTGATTAGTGTTTGTTGGTGGCATTTGTGACACATGAACCAAATGCTGTTTTGTTCAGACAGCGCTGGGATACCATCTACACGATCACTTACCAATAGTACTTTCTGCAGTGATGGAGCTGTTTTATATCTGTGCTGTCAAACAGTAGTCACATGTAGCTATTGAAGCTTGAAATATGGCTAGTGTGACTAACGGAACGTTTGATTTTAATTAAAATAGAGGCCAGTGGCTACTTTGTTAGACTTTCAATTTGTTTTCCTTTTCCCTATTGCAAAAAAACCCCAAATAATTTGAGTTAGAGAAAAACATGTTAAGTGTGCATAGGTTCTCTTTGTCTCTGTTTAGTTGATTCTGTTAAGGATGTTTTTGGAGAGGAGGCAGTATAGTATCATGGAATTGGAAGTCTTGGATTCTCATCTGGGTATGCCATTAAGCAGCTTGGACAAATTATCTCTCCGGGTAATTTCCTTGCCTGGAAAATGAGGAATCTTTGGTTTTCAAATTTATATTTAGTATTGGGACTTTTTTGTAAAAACAAAGCCAAACTGAGCAGAAACCTCATAGATAAGACAGAGGGGAAAGTTAGGGGTGGGATGGGATTAGGCAGCAGAGTCCTTTTCCCAAGCTCCCCTACTATAGTGGAGAGCTCAGTTTGCAAAGCATCGGAGTGGATGAGATCCAGAGTTCCTTTTAGCTCTGATAAAGTGTGGTTTTTATAGGATTGAATGTAGAGTTTTCTTTCCATTGATGCCATCTCGGAAGTAATAATTCTTCAAAGGCCGATCTTTACATATATTTTGACCCAACTCAAATCATTAAAGTTGAGTTCGAGATGTGCTTAGGGCATTCGGTAGAGAGAGGTCTCTGTTCTCTTAGCTCACCAAAAATGAAATAAAAAACAAGAGCTTAATGGTCATAGCAGATATGGGCAGGTCCAAGTAATTTTGCATGCTCATTTAAAAAAAAATAGCCATTTAAATTTCCTTCTTTGTGAATGGTTTTATCATTTTGATACCTTCAGGACTGAGTTTCATGAAAGAAAACTATCATTGAAGTGGTTAAATTGGTATTCTTAGTGGCTTACTCTGGTCTCTGTGGGCTCAAGGAACTCATGCTTCCTTCTCCCTCCCTTCTAGGGAAAAGTAACTCAGATCTGGAATGGAGTCCTTATGTGCATACAACTGGACTATGGGGTTGAACTTGGCATAATAGGGAAAGTTTGAGAGGGGAAGTATAAAGAGGCTAAAAGGGCTTTTTTCACGTGAATTTTTTGGAATTGGTAATGTATTTTGGATCTCTTCCTCTTCCCTTTCTTTCCATTGTCCTCTCTCTTCTTCTCTCCAATATGCCTAGTAAGATGGGCTCTGGGCTACCTCCCCTTTCACTTTCACTTGGGAAGCCTAGCAGACACATGGAGAGTCTGACTATAGCCTTGGCTGGCGAGGTAGTCTGTCCAAGCTTACCCAAATAGGAGAGGTCTTAGGGGCTTAGGACCAGAAACATGTGTTTATGGGTCTCTGATGAAGTTAGGTAGTTAATGAATGAATCAGGGACTTGAAAGATTCTGTCAACCTTTCCATGTGTTAAGATTAAGAAATAAGTTTGATTATTACAGTACACTATGATTTTAAATTTATTGATGGGAAGGGTGGTTTGTTGTCTCTGAGGACACAGTGTTTTCTGTAGCAACTCAGTGCTCTGAAAGCTTTTAATTAAATAAAATTTATGTTTCCTCTCAGCATTCTTGAAATTTAGCAAGTGAACAAAGAGAGAAAAGTGAGAAAAAAAACTTAAAGTCAAGCATTTTGATTATGCTTATATACAACATGGCTCAAGGTTGTCCTATTGTCTTAAAAACATTGGGACAGCTGAACCCATATGATTTTCTCCTTCTTCCTTGAGCATTCCTTTTTGGATCTTTAGCTTCTAGTACACTGAATATAGAAAAACTTACATAAATGTTTAACGTAGTAAACGTATTGTTTTGGAATTGGATCGGATTGTTAGCATTAAAGTTGAAGATGAATGTAGGGATGACATATCTTTGATGGAATGAGTCAATTTTAGTTGCCAAATATTAAGACACTAATAGGTCTGTAAGACTTTACAGTTTACAAAGGAATACTAAACACAGTGTCTTATTTTTCTCAAATCAACCTGTAAGGTAAATATTATTTATTTTTTAGTTAGGTGGCCCAGTGAGGTTAAGTGACAGTTTACTGTCTTATCTACAGGCAGAGTCAGGTCTCAAATGTACTTTTCTTTTCTTTTCAAATGGAAGAGTTTTCTAGAAGAGGATTAACTGAAGATTCTGGGCTACAAAAATATTAAGGAAGATTTAATTTTACAGTAACATTCATGGGTTTCCTGGGGGGAAAAAAAAGCCATTTCAGTGGAACAGAACGCTTATAAGACAGTTAAAGATGGGCAGATTACTGAAAGAGTGAATACCCATACTTTCTTCATGGGAGAAAAATCTTCTCCAAGCAAAATAGTTTTCTTTCATATTTATGAATGGAGAAAGGTAATGATTTGAATAACTCCAGGCTGTTCTATAATATTAGCTCAACTGTAAATGCATAGTTTCTAAATAATTTAAAGTTGCTAAAGTGGTAGAACTTATAATACCAGGAGAGTATTAGTCCTTTTTATTTTTCTGTATTTAAAAGTAATTATTTTTTTGAAATGTTTAAGGGCTACAAATCTGTGCCACATTTCTCCGAGGTATTCACATGCATTTGCTAAAACACATATACTTGTAAGAACTGTTATTATGAAGGGGGTGCCTGGGTGGCTCAGTAGGTTAAGCATCTCTCTTTGGCTCAGGTCATGATCTCAGGGTCTTGGGATCTCAGGGTCCCTGTTGGGCTCCCTGCTCAGTAGGGGTTCTGCATCTCCTTCTCCCTCTGCCCTAATCCCCTCCCCCCAAACCCCATTCATGTTCTCTCACTCTCTCTCAAAAAAAATTGTTATGCAAAATGTACTTTAATTAAGATTTTACTGAATTTCTTAGATCACCAGTCAATTTTTTTTTAAAGATTTTATTTATTTATTTGACAGAGAGGGATCACAAGTAGGCAGAGAGAAAGAGGGGAAAGCAGGCTCCCCACCGAGCAGAGAGCCTGATGCGGGGCTCCATCCCAGCACCCTGAGATCATGACCTGAGCTGAAGGCAGAGGCCCAACCCACCAGTCATGTTTTTTATGTCATGTTTTTTCCCAGTGCTCGCAGTTTATTGCTGATATACCTGTGCAAATTAATATATTTAAAAAAATTTTTAATTTTCTAAAATTTATTTTTAATTTTTAAGAAAGATTTTATTTAGTTGAGAGTGAGAGAGAGAGCATGAGTAGGGTGGAGGGGCAGATGGGGAGGGAGAAGCAGACTCCCTGCTGAGCAGGGAATCCCAATGTGGGGCTCACTCCCAGGACTCTGAGATCATGACTAGAGTCGAAGGCAGATGGTTAACCTGCTGAGCCACCCAGGCACCCCTGGAAATTAATATTTTAGAAAACTTGTTCTATAAATGTCAAGACATTTCTCTTTGAAGTTATATAGCTGCTGTTGTTCTGATATTCATGTACCAGTCCCTCCACATTCCCACCCTCTGTCCAAATACGGCAAAGAGTACATTTGCCTGATAGAAGTGTAGTGCACGTAGGGATGGAATGAATATCTGAAGCTTAACCACACCTCAGTGAAACCTAGGAGATTTAATGTGTTGATATACTGTATTTTTACTTTCATTATATTCTTAGTATCCTACTTATTATTTCAATTATTAGGGTTTGCCCTAAGTCATATCTATGATATAATAGTTATGTATATACCCAAGAAAATGGGCCTGAAAAATGATGTAAGAATATTTTAGAAGTTGTCTCTTAAATTTTTCAATATATTGTGGTAAAGTGAGAGATATGATAGAGTATGTGGCACTTGGGTAAAAATTTGATTCATTCATTAGTTCAACAAATATTTATTGTGTATGTAGTTATCAGACACTAGGGATAGTGCTAGGGATATGGTATAGAACAAGACAGACATAGTTCTTGACCTCCTGGGCTTATAACTTATAATTGCCAGATTTGCAGAGTATAGAATAGAACCAGACTGATTGGAAAGTTATGTGTAAAGATAAAAGTAGAACGGGAGTCATGTGAGTTTGACTTTGAGGACAGAGATCATTTTAATGTCATTTTGCTTTGCTTCTTTAAAAGGTTGCCAGAATGTTGGTTATTTCCATTCTGACATGGGCCTCACCCTCACCTGATAACTCAGTGTACTGGTGCCTGTAATTTGCTAAAGCATAAAACTTTTTTTTTCCCAACCAGTTTTCAGCTCAGAGCCCAAAGCATATCAGTCCTCTGTAGAGATTTCTGCTTATATAGCAATAACAAGGCAACACTCAATTCCTTACTGTGTCTCAGCATAGTAACCTTTGATTCATTCCAGGCAGATCTGTGCCTGGCTAATCTCACTTTTATGTCCCTTATGTCCCTGAAATGTCAGCCCATTTAAGCCTGTGTACTTTCCAATATGGCTGTTCTAGCTTGGCTCTGTGCTGTGACCCCTTTCTCTCAAACTAACCCTTCCACTGCTCTCTGTCAGTTTTTTCCTCTGTGCTTTTTGGACCTCCTGTATGCTAGAATTCTCCAGATTAACAGGGCTGCTTATCCTAGCAAAGGATTTCACAGTTTCAAAGATGAGCTCTTTAGAGTTCCATGTATTAATTGTCATAATCGGTCATAGTAAGTTTATTGCTTTGGGACTGAAGCTGAGTCTAAGATGCAGAGACGGAAGTGATTTTATATAGATAGAACCTTGGAACAATCTGCTCCGTAAGACCTGACACTGAAGAGAAGAGGGTCCTGGGATCAAGCCCCACATTGGGCTCCCTGCTCAGTGGGAAGCCTGCTTCTCCCTCTCCCATTCTTCCTGCTTGTGTTCACTCTTTTGCTCGTGCTTTGTCTTTCTCAATCAAATAAATAAATAAAAATTTTAAAAAATTATTTTGCCCATTCATGAGAAGCAGATAGGATGCCTGGACTGTGACCACCAACTGCTGTGTGTTAAGTGAGGCAACCATAGTCTTTGTGCTGTTAAAAAGAAACAATAGGGGGCGCCTGGGTGGCTCAGGGGGTTGAGCCTCTGCCTTTGACTCTTGTCATGATCTCAGGGTCCTGGGATAGAGACCCACATGGGGGGAGGTGTCTCTGCTCAGCAGGGAGCCATCTTCCCCCCTGCCTAGTTGTGATCTCTGTTTGTCAAATAAATTAAAAAAAAAAAAAAAAACTAAAAAAAAAAAAAAAAAAAGAAACAATAGGCACCAAATGGAGTCCTTTTGCCAGCCCCACCCAGACTTAATACCTAACCTAATTGCAGTGTCAGCCTCTCCCAGTAGTGGAATTGTAAACCATTCAGCCTGGAATTTCTTGAGCAGCTTAATCTACTCATTTACCTTCTATGTCCCATCCTCCTTCTGGTTATAAAAGCCTTCCATTTTGTATAACTCCTCAGAGCTCTCTTCTGTTTGCTAGATGAGAGGCTAACGACTCATGAATTGTTGATAAAGCCAATTAGATCTTCAAATTTACTCAGTTGAATTGTTTCTTAACAGTGCCTTTCCCAGAGATGGGCTATATAATCAATACAAGAAAACAAGAAAGGCCTACATAACTGCTAGAAACCCTTTCATTTAGCAATCGCGGTCGTTTGCCTTACATGTTTCCCTAGGTTGCTCTTGTAAGGTTAGGGAAAATTATGACTAGCCGTGTAATTTGAATATAACTTCTTGCCTGAGTTAAACAGTGTATGGGGTGGGAACAGTACTGTCTTCTTACCCTTGCTTCCACCTTTTGCCCTGCTTTGATAAGACTGTTTCACACCTATGGAGGCTTAACTCTGTCAAGTTCAAGGACCATCCCTCTGTCACCCAGAAAAACTCACTGCCAAGGGAGTTTCATCCCTCAAATCTAGGAATGTTGATATGGTTGTGGTATCTTATTCTCAGGCATAGGTAGGAATTGTGCAGGCAGTACTACTGGGCCCTGCATTTGATAAGAAATAGTAAAATCTTTTAACAAGTTTAATCTCTTATATGATTTCTTTTTCATGGGGATCCAAACAACCAAAACACAGTCTGGGAGAGATAGGAGATATTCTTAATTTTGGAAAGCCCTTAGGATACTTTGACATTTTCTTTTTTTGAGAGAGAGAGAGAGAGAGCATGTGCAAGAGTGGGAGAGAGGAGAGGGGAGAGAGAGAATCTTTTTTTTTTTCTAAAAGATTTTATATACTTGAGAGAGAGCGTGAGCAGGCGCATAAGCAGGGGGAGGGGCAGAGGGAGAAACAGACACTGCCCCCCCCCCCCCGGCGCGGAGCCCAGCAGGGCAAGGCTCCATCCCAGGATCCCGAGATCTGAACCTGAGCTGAAGGCAGGTATTTAACTGAGCCACCCAGCCCCACCCCCATGGAAGTTAACATTTTAGAGTAGGAAAATACCAAGATGTTTTATGTCTACGATTTCTAACAGCTGCTGTTCTTCCAATTGACATATCTATTGCCCCCTGGCTTCCCCACCTCTTCCCTCTAGCTGTCAAATTACAGCAGACCAAGGAATACATTCTCATGATAGAAAATGGTGCCTTTAAACATGAAGTGAGTACTGGGAGTCTTTTCCTACCCTATTGATGTTACTTAAGGGATATCATATGTTGGAATACTTAATGTGCACAATATGCCTCATGTTGAGCTACTTGTCATTTGAACTGCTGCCTGTCTGCGCCTTGAAGAATTTCTCAAGTTGGTTGTGCCGTTGTATGACTGCTTCAAGGTGGAGTGTGGGACATGGGAGTTGGCTGAACCTAGGCTGTATGTGAGTGCCCTTTTTGCAGGGGCCAGAGGGGAGGAGAGTCTTTTTCTTCTTTGGCTTTTTCTTTCCTTCAAAGGCCAAGCCCTTCTTCTCACCTAGGGTTTACATACTAGAAGGCCAAAAAGAAATTATAGTGCCTGGGATTCCTCCAAAGTCCCACCCCTTTCACATCCTGGCCAGGTGACTGAGCTCCTCTTTGGTGTTCCAAACCACAGATCTGGGAAGGCGTGAGGTGAAGTCAGCATCCTTTGTCCATTTCAAAACTTTTCTTCCTCTTTTCATGTTGTACTTCCTTGGGGGCTCTAGGTAACTGGCTAGACTACCCCTTATACCCTTCTTGTTGGGGTTATTGACTAACTTGCTTCTCTTGCACATTTATTAGAAATATCACATGACTCACCATCCTGAGCACTGCTTTTAGTTTTACTTTTGTCCTGAGTAGTGACTTTAATATATTTTTGCACTAATCATCTAACACCATGACTTTACAATTAAAGTTGATCTTGAAGCTGAATTTACACTCTGAATTGACCTCCATTTTTAGCTTATAGATAACTCTTAATATGTTAAACTGAATTCATACCCTATTCCTTCCAAATCTGCCTTTATTCCTGAATTCTCTGATTAATAGCATCACTATCTTCCAAGTTTCCCAAGCCAGAAATCAATGAGTTGTTCTGAAACCTCTTCCTTTCTAAGCACTTCATACACAATCTAGTTACTATAGATACTGCCTCCTTACAATCTTTTGAGTCCATTTCCTGTATCTGTTTGTCTTGTCACACTGCCTTAGTAGAAGTATAGATTTCTTTTTATGTGGGTAACTGCTATATCCTACTAACTGGATTCCATTTTTTTAAATGCATCCTCTTTGACCTATCCCCACATACCAAAGTAATCTTCCTAAAACAAATCCGGTCATTTCATTCCTCTGTTGAAACCCTTTTGTGGCCCTCTTAGCTCTCAGAATAAGAATGAAGTTCATCTCTTTAGGATAAAATAAAAAAGATAATGTGTATTTAAGTGTGAATCTCTATAAATTAAGTTTTCTAAGCTGTCTTGCTTACATTTACATTTTCTCAGACTTATCTTGGTAAGAGCTTTTTTAAAGGAAGTAATACTAGGAGTAAGATAACTTTCAATAGTAAGATTGATGCAAAAAGAAACCATTAGAATCACATATTAAACACAACTTGGGTGCCTGGGTGGCTCAGTCATTAAGCATCTGCCTTCAGCTCAGGTCATGATCTCAGGGTCCTGGGATCGAGCTCCACATCAGGCTCTCTGCTCTGTGGGGAGCCTGCTTCTCCCTCTCTCTCTGCCTGCCTCTCTGTCTACTTGTGATCTCTCTCTCTGTTAAGTAAATAAATAAAATCTTTAAAATAAACACAACTTGTATCATTAGGAATAATATGTAGAACAAAAAGATTCCTTAGAGTCTGATATGCATTTTGGTCTGTTTATTCCAAGAGTTTGCTAATATTCCCATATTAAAAGCAGTTCCTGTCTAAAACTAAAAGGATATTTAGTTTTTGATGATGTATCTGATTAAAGGCAGATAATTTTTCTTAATTCTCAATTCATGACATCTGTCAGTTGCCTTTAGTAGTTACTCTCACACACAGAAACACCACTTGTTTTGTTTAACTATAATAGCATTTAAATAAATCCACAGAAAACAATAGACAGCAAGAAAACAGTGTTAGGGAAATGGTATGAATTAATTAACATTGCTTTATTAGTTAATCATGTAAGAATTTATATGATTAGCATTGCTCTAAGGGCTAAGAGGGGTACAATCCTGATTATCTGAAATTTACAATCTTAATGGAGAGACGAGACAAAGCAGAGAAATTAAATAAACTTGTGGGGTGTATGTACTTCAATTTCAGTCTGCATAGTAATCATAATAAGTACTGCATCTCAAAAAAACAGAGATGTGCACAAAATAAGCTTCCTAAAAGATGTGAAATGAGAAAGACTTTTTGATCTTTCTCTGTATATTTCGTTACCTTGTGGTGGGTTTCTAGTTTCATTATTTTTTAAAATGTTTATTTATTTATTTATTTATTTAAAGATTTTACTTATTTGTCAGAGAGAAAGAGAGAGGGAGAGGGGTAGTCAGAGGGAAAAGCAGGCTCCCTGTTGAGCAAGGAGCTAGATGTGGGACTCTGTCCCAAGGCCCTGGGATCATGACTTGAGCTGAAGACAGACACTTAACTAACTGAGCCACCCAGTGTCCCTTTAGCTTCATATTTTTACCAGAACCAAATCTGAAGCAACTTCCCTGGGTGGCCAACTTTTGTTTTCTCAATCTATCCTTTATAGAGCATAGTTTGGAACATTCTGTACTGGGGGTGTGAGCTGATAGATTTCAAAAGGATTCCCCAAATTTAAGATGCATAGGTTGTTAACTTTTAAAATTTGCACTGGATTTTGTTTATTCTGATTTCCTAATCTTGAAATAGCAGATAGTGTGAGCTTGGTATGGCTATCTTGGCTGCTAGTATGGAGGACTGGTAGCATGAGTGACAGAGCTGAATCCAACGAGGCTTTGGGGAATATTGAATTCTTTTAACCTATGGGCTCTCATGAGCTTATTGTAAGTAGTCAGATGCTTTGGCCTTCTCTAGGGATTTCTAGTTACCTTTCCTAATTTGTCTTACCTTTGGTTGGGTAACAACCTGTGTTCTGAGTAATTTGTGAGGTATATTCCAAGTAATTAATAATTACCTTTCCCACACATTAGAGTGCTTATCCCACCAAGATGACATAGTCACATATTACAATTCCAAAGTCGAAGAGAGAAAGATGAAATGTAAAAAGTGTTTGTGCTTGTGGGGAATGTGTCTTGAAACATCATTTGTCATATGTGTCATGCTAGGAAAGAAAGGGATAAAAACAACTACTCTAGTATAAAGATAAAGCTCTTTCTCTCTGGTCTCATTTTTTCTTATTGGGATAGAAATTTTTTTTTTTTTTTAAAGTCTGGGACTCAAAACCACTTTTTTGATGACTGGTCAAATTGCTTTCCTTTTAGCCACTTAAGCACCAATTCGATTAAACCCTATTCCTCAGGGTACCTCACCCTTATAAAAAAATCACCTAAGATGCCCTCGATGTTTAATACCACCACCCATTTCTAATAACTTCTTACTTTTGTTTTTCTCCTGAAGTTCTCTAGTTTTCCTTAGGAGTTTGGCTTTTTATTTTACCCTCTGTTGCTTTCCATTTTGCTTCTCATCTGAGAATCAAATTCTGGTTTATTGTCTCAAATAAGTATTACTGTATCAACTAATATCAATCCCTTCAGCCTCAGGTAGTTTGGGATTTCTTGAGTCTCTTGATTTGGGGAAAGGATTTTTTTTTTTTTTTTATGTTTCTGCTGCAAGTATTTAATGATTCAGCATTCATAGAAACTTAAACTGCAGAAGAGCAAATGGCTCAACATAAGTATAATTAAGCTTCATGTTACCTTAGTGAAGTGGGGAGAATAAATAGCCAGGGAGGCTACAATCATTTCCTCCAAGGCCTGAATAAAAACTAAGTTTTAAAATGTTAAACCTGTGCTAATCTGCACGACTGCTTCAGGTTTCATTTGAGAAAGAATTGTGGCTGCTAATATTATCTACTAAAATATGTGAATCTATTTCCATAATCAGAGCCCTATGGGATGGAGCTTAAATCTAATGTGGTTTTGGTGCTTATGTGTTTTCCAGTACATTGATTAATACTGTCCTCTGAAGTGGAACCCAATCAGGGGTAGCCTGCCAGAGGACTATATTCTAGGAATTTCAGCGAACTAATATCTGCAGAAATCTTAAGACTAAAGAAGAGTTGATGAATATACCACAATTAAACTTGCCTTGTGAATTGAAGAATGGGGCAAAGGATAATGAGCATATTGAAATGGTTCCACATGTTTTATGCATGACACATTTGTAATTAAAACAGATCCTGAAGGTAGGTTTGTATATACTAATATAATAATTTCAAAAAGGCAGAATGCATTATTAAATATCTACAGGGCGTATTTCCCAAGTGGAGAATGTGAAAATTTGGTTTGTTGTGCTACTTCAATAGTTGTTTATCAGAAACTAGAAATTGAGTGTATCGGCAAGCCATTCTTGTTAGGCAATTTTTTAATATTGGTCCAAACAAATAAACAAACTATATATATATATACATACATATGTATGTACGAAATACACACACGTACATATATGTATATATCTGTATGACTCTATCATTGCATCCTCAATACGTAATTATCTAGTTATGAAGTTATAAGTAACTTTAATTTCAGTTACTCAAATAATATTAACATTTTTTCCCAATTCCTCAGTCTTACAAGGGTTCTTTGAGACTTTAACGATTCAACAGTTATTGTTCCTGGCAGCCCAAAGTGCTCTTGCAGCCAGGGTTGTTTTAGGGTTTAGTGGGGGATATAACAACCTGATTGCAGTTTATAAGACATTGTTACAAACTTTTCTATCATTGGATTGTCCAAATTATCCTGTGAGGTAGGAACAGGTACTATTTTACAAATGAGCAAAACAGGCGAATGACTTGTTCCATAGACTTTCATTTTAGGGTGTAAGTAGGGTTATCTATTAAATGAAATACTAAGTAGACTAACATTTGTTTTTCACGAGGAAAATTTAACAGGTTGCTAGAGGGCTCTAAGATAGTATATTTGTGGCTAAAGAGTCTGGCTACTATGTATTTCCTGGCAAATTTACAAAACTCCTATTGTACTTGTTTCCATGTAGATAGCTGTAGTTCCCACAATGTCAAGGAGAAACACTCAGTTATCCCTGTATCATCCCTGTTTTCTTGACTGTGGTAATGATCTTAGCTGATGTTCTTTTGCCTTATAATTATGAGTTACTGTTAGAGTATTGTGAGTTGTTCGGTTAACCTTACTGTGTAGAGTGTTGCATATTTGCAACAATGATATTTGTAGCCCTTTTTATCATAAATAGATTTTAAGGTAAATTATTACTTTAAGGTTATTTTTATATATTCATATATATACATATATAGTAAAAATATATATAGCATGTATGTGTGTGTATGTATATAAAATTTACCTTCAGGTAAATTCATACAGTATATTTTATTATATACATATATGTATGCCAACCACTAAGTTGTATATGCATCACTAAGTTGTGAATGCACAGATATGAACCAGCATACTTCTGTATTGAATGCAGCAGATGTACACTCTAGTGTAAGTGGGTGAGATGGATGGGCCTTGGGGTTTTTGGCATTCCTTAAGTGAGCTGTGTTAAAAAGTAAGAACCACCTATCTTCAGGAGTTGGAGAATGATAAGCAGCTGCCTGTGTGGCATATGGTTACAGGGGCTCTTTGTGTATACTTTCAATTTCCATAAAGACTGTGTTGATGTCATGTTTTGTAAGAAGAGAATGGGAATGCATAGAATCTGGCCTTTTGCTGTGTGACTATAAACATTATAAAGAAATGAATCACAGCTATGTCAGCTTTGCATGTGAAATGCATAAAAGTATTATTTTGTTTTTCCCGAGGCTATGATTTCTTAGATATGCGTAAAAGTCTACAATTAGAAATTTGTCAATCTAACTTCTTTTTTTTTTAACGATTTTTGTTTATTAATTTATTGGACAGAGAGACAGCGAAAGAGGGAATACAAGCTGGGGGAGTAGGAGAGGGAGAAATAGGCTTCCTGCTGAGCAGAGAGCCCAATATGGGGCTCAATCCCAGGACCCTGGGATTATGACCTGAGCAAAGGTGGACACCCAACCATCTGAGCCACCCAGGTGCCCCTAACTTCTTTTTTGAAGGGAAAAATGAGCCACAGAGATGTGAGGTGATTTAAGACCACAGAACCTGAGATACAACTAGTGATCAGAACTCCTGATGATCAGGCTAAGGTGTTTCTTCTTCTTCTTTTTCAATCTAAATCTTATTTATTGTTTTGTATAGGAAATATATCCACATAGTTCAAAAATCAAAAATTACCAAAGGGCTTGATAATTAAAATCTCTGTTCCATTCCATTCCATTCCATTCCATTCCATTCCATTCCATTCCATTCCATTCCATTCCATTCC